>NC_089217.1:3046572-3069072 GCF_963930695.1 Labrus bergylta
TCTGTGTGTGTGTGTGTGTGTGTGTGTGTGTGTCACAGCAGCTGAAGGCTCATTGTACCTCTCTCTGCACACACACACCTGATTAGAGAGTGTGTGTTAAAAGTGTTTCACACACAGGAGACAAAAAAAAAACTGTCCAGTCTGTCGAGCTCTTTGACCTCTGAGAGGAGATCCTGCTGAGTGTAACAACAGGAGCGCTCTGTGTGGGGATCTACAGAGCTGCTGCCCACTTACCCCCCCCCACACACATACACACACACACACACACACACACACACACACCATAACATACTGTATTGTCCCTGTAGGGAGAATATTTAGCTGCCTCAACAGAGGCTAAATCAACAGGTGCTAACAGCTAGGTGACTAACTATTTTTTGTGTGTTGCCTTCTTTATATATATATATTTTTTTTAGTAGATTGGAGCCTCTTCAGGACTTAATCTGATGTGTTGACTTTCTCTTTTTGTAGCAGCAGACACCTCAGAGCGATGTGACTGTCCTCATGTGTTTGAAATGATGCTCCCTCCTCGTTAAAGCTGTAACGATCGGTGGAAAGACTTAAAATGATATGTGGTCGTCTGTAATGACACTAAACAGAAAACCTCCTGTATTTATGTACTGTAACATTAGAGGTGCCATCATATCGCTGTACCGAGTGTGATTACAGGTTATTATTGATGCTGGAAGTTTCCAAGTAAAGAGTTGAAGAATTTAAAAGAAAAGGAAATGCTTGTCGTCAAATGTCCAATGCTTTTTGTATTTTCTTTTCTTTCTCTTTTTTCTAAGATAAAAAAAAAAAGTGTTGAAGAATACTGAAGCCTGTGTATCAATACTGTTTGATTTTTGCATTTTTTTCCCCCACAAATGCAGGAGAGACCATCCACTTCAAGTGCCTGTACAGTGGAAGACAAAGACAGGTGTGTGTGTGTGTGTGTGTGTGTGTGTGTGTGTGTGTGTGTCAGGACAGGTGCTTGCTCTATGCGTGCAGCAGCCATCTGTTCGTCCCTGTTTCTTTATAATTCTCTTTCTTTTTTGCTTTTCTTTCAGCATGTTTGGACACATTCTCGGTGTTTCATCGTGTAATCAAAAACTCGGCTCCTCTAAACACAAAGAGAGCTCACAAAGCACACACACTCGACGAGATGTGTTACCCCGAGAGAGTCAGACTACACACACGATCTGCCCCGTGTGACACAATGCTTATACAGGAGGTGACTCAGAACCCTGCGATGAAGAATAGTTTGTCTTTTCTTTCAACAAATGGTACTCACATTTAATAAAGTTTGGTTAAAACCTGATAAATATATTTTGCAACTAAATAAATATTTTTGGATTTCCCAGAGACAATTCTTTCAATAATGATTTCACATATTTCAGTTTAAGAAAATGCATAAGAACAAAGTTATCAGACTGTATGAAATTGGCAGTTTTAGTGTGTTTTGTGTGTTTTCCTTCTTATTTCTGAGGAAGTGAAGACTGAATTGTCAGATTTGTTTCATGTTGGCATGATATTCATTCATTGATTGTAATTTGGACAGAACCATCCAGACATTTGTTGTTTTCTTTTTGAGTAAGGGGGGGAAGGCAAAACGAGGTGTATTCTTCTCCCTGCTCCTTTCCGTACATGAGATAAAGTGTGAACTGTTTTTTTTCTTGTGTGTTTTGACATGAACGGAACAAATAACAAATGAAATGAAGAATAAAACACATTCAGCTCAGTTTAAATAACATGTAAGATGAGCTGAATGTGCTGCATAGATTTCCACTTAAAGTAACAAAGTGTGAATATGCTTCTGAGATGAGCCACTATGTTAGAAATATTAAAAATATTCATTATTGATAAGCATATGCGACTGAAAAAGACATTTTTTTCAACAACCTGTAACTAAGAAATACTTTTTATTTGCCTATTTGAGATTTATTTTTTTCCTTGTGTGTTTGTTTTGAGTCTGTTGTGTTTTTTAATTTAGACTCTAACTAGTTTTGCAGTCTTTATGATGTCTCCTTCAGAAGATGTATTCACATTTTAAGAGACTTTCCGCTTCAGTGGAGTATAAATCGATGAATTGATGAATAATTTTGTTTGGAAACCCAAACTCAGAGCTCACCGGAGGTTCTCCACAGCAGACGGACCTCCAGTCGTCCGGAGCGTCGCATCACTTTCGGGAAGCGGTAAAAAAATCCTGAGACTCTCCTCAAAGTTTTGCCAAAGTTTCTAGCAAAACCCATTTCTCTCTCTCTCTCTCTCACACACACACACACACTCACACACACACTCACACACACTCACAGCAAATATGTTTTAGGCTCCTACAGATTCCAGATGTTGATGTAAATCCAGAGATCACTTATCATAGTTCCAAATTTGGGACAAAATCATCCTTCACTTCCATCCATGATGTCTCTCTCTCTCTCTCTCTTTCTCTCTCTCTCTCTCTCTCGTGTGAGTGTGTGGGTCCCTCCTCTCTCCCTCTCTCCCTCTCTCCCTCTCTCCCTCTCCCTCTCTCTCTCTCACACACACACACTGACACCCATTTGTGTGTGAATGTGGCAGCTACCGTCTCTTGTTTGTTCAGTCGCTGTGACAGTTTGGCTCCACAAGAGACAAGATACACTCATCCTTTGGCAGCTGCCGACACACACACACACACACACACACACACACACACACACACACACACACACACACACACACACACACACACACACACACACACACACACACACACACACACACACACACACACACACTGGAGGCAGCTTCAGTATTTTGCACGCTGGTTCAAAAATGAGCTTCAACAATAAACGACGGTACAACGTGAAACTCTTCCTCCACTACACTCTCTCTCTCTCTCTCTCTCTCTCTCTCTCTCTCTCTCTCTGGTTTTATTTGAGACTCTTATTTTGAAAGATATTTCTCTGCTTCCTGCAATCATTAAGATCACTTCACATACATTTGATTTGACAGGATGAGGCGCAAGAAGTATTTAAAATGCTACCTATGATGAGACACTGGTAGCCTAGTGGTTATGTTGAGCGCCACATGTACAGAGGCTACAGTCCCCACCGCAGCCGCCGTGGGTTCAATTCCAACGTCAACTCCTCCCAACACTTCCTGTCTCTCTCTCCCGCTGTCCTCTCTAATGGAGGCAATAATGGCCCAAAAATATCTTTAACAAAAGAGTTTCCTCTGACAAAGTACTCAGAATTAAACTTCTTTTCTGCACTTACATAAACAAATATCTAATTTACACTAAAACACTAATATTGGTACAATAAATTAACATAAGTTTCATACTAGGTAAAGAACTGAAAGTAATCTTTTTTATTATGGATAAATCAAATAAAACTTTATTTATAAAGCACCTTTCAGACAAATTCAATAGCAGTTCAAAGAGCTTTAAAAAGGAGCAGAAAATAAGTAGTTTGTAAAAATCATCTAGAAGTTAATCCACACTGATAAGGGTTTAGGGTTGGGTGAACTGAAGTTTGTGTATAGTTATTATACTGCTGCTTATCTTAACCTGTTTCAGTATTTAAAGCAGAGAGATCAGGATGTAGGTTTTTGCAGAAACCTGTAATGCAGCGCTCGTAGAGACACTTTCACTCCTCTTCCTAACTCACACAGAGTATCTGGTGCAACGCTAAACCCGATCACACAAAGAAGAGTCTGATACCCGGGGCGGGTTTGTGTTACTTCATCTCGTATCCAGACAAAGAGAGAAAGTGCAGGGCGAGAGACCAACAGGAAGAGACAGAGAGAGAGAGAGAGAGAGAGAGAGAGAGAGAGAGAGAGCAAGAGACGAGGATGTCTCCTGATCGAGTCTCGAGAATCCTGAATGCATTCATTTACTGCAACAATCAGTTTGTCTCTGAACTCATCAAGAGGCATGAAGGACAAAATATGTCCTCGGTCATATTTGTGATAACAAGTGGTTTATGGTTGTTTTCAGATCTAGACTTACTCAGGCGGATGTGGTAGAGTCGATCACTTTGAACCCAAAAGGTCGAGGGTTCGATTCCCAGCTCTTGGGATCTTTGGATCTTTGGATTAGTTCATACTGAAGGACACTTTACAAAGCGTCCTCTGCCGTCAGTGTGTGAATGTGTAGGTGTGTCCTGAGGTGTAAAAAGCACTTTGAGTACTTTATGACCTTGGGATACCAAATCTGGGGTTACAGCCTGTGCTGGTGGCTACTTGTGTTATATTCAGTATTGTTGTTTTAGTCCACACCAGAAGATTTCACCTTTGGAAAACAACCTCACGGGTCGTTTTTGACCCAGTTAAGCCTCCTAAATATGACCTTCAATGACCTCTGTGTGATTCAGACTGGGTCAGTATCTGCACCAGAGGAACCCGTCAATTAATGTGTAAAAGAAACAACTGAACAAAGCTGACTTATAAGTGACTGTGTGTGTTAATAAGTGAACAAGTGACCAGCTGCCCTCAGTGGAGATCTGAAAACGCATTAGCTGTGAGGCGCTGAAGAACATTTTGTCCTTTTTTTTCAAAGTTTGTTGACTTCTAGATGAAGAAGTGGGCCTTTAACAAGCTTCCCCAAGAGGCAATTAACCTTGGAAATGCGTTCTCAAAGAGCAGAAGCATTAACTGCATTAACGCTGTCAGTAAAACTGACGGGAAACACAGCGCTCATTGTGCAGGAATAATGTCTGTGAACATAATGAAGGCTAAAAGGCTAAACGGACAAAGTCAGAGAGGGAGGATGTTGCAGCTGTGTCCGCATGTGTCAGCCATGTTTCAGAGTATCTTTTATTCTTGACAATCTGTTTTTGTTGCAGTCTTGTAAGTAAGATTTAGATTTTTTTCTCAGCAGCATTATCGTCTAAAGCAGGGGTGTCCAAAGTGCGGCCCGAGGGCCATTTGCGGCCCTTGAGGGGATTTTTTTGCGGCCCGTGACTTCAAATGAAGAATCAGAAGATTTTGAGGCCTTGATTAAGATCGGCACGTTATCTTATTTTTCTTTTTCATGTTAACAAACGCTGAACAATATTCCTAAAATAGAAAATGTTCAGTAACATGTATGTTTGTTTTTTTTTTTAAATCTACAGCTTTTACTATTTTCCACATTTTTTTGTAAACTATGAAAAAAAACGTATGCAAAGTTTTTTCAAACAAGCGGACTGTTTTTTAACCGTTTAATGACCTGAGCTGAATGAACCACGTTACAGGCTCTGGGAAAAAAACAAATAAAGTAGAACGAAGAAATCTAAATATTTGATTTCCTTTATTAAAGGGTTTCTTTAGCGAACCTTCTGATCTACAAAGCCTTACTATTTTTAAAACTATATTTAAAAAAACAAAACCTGTGGCCCGCGAGCGATTCTAACACAACAATTTTGGCCCGCAAGAAAAAAAGTTTGCTAAAGTCTGCTGACTACAGCGAGCTAACATTAAGGCACTTTAGCAGTACACTAAAAACAAAACTAAAGAGGCTGTGGCAAAGTATCTGAATTTAGGCTTCAGTTGTATTTGATGTGAATTAAACTTCACTGTATTAAAGATATTGTGTCTTTCTATAGCGTCTCCCATCACTGGAAACGCTAACTGATAAGAAAACAAAGTTTTGTTGCAGAGCCAAAGACGTCATCAGACAAAACTTAGATTCAACTGATCTGTTGTTTACATTTATAAAATTCCAGTTTAATAGCGCTGAGTTTGACAAGAAACACAAAGAAAGTGTGGAATGAATCCTGGATTAAAACTTGACCATCACCTCTGTAACAAAAGCACCATGGCAGTGTTTGACATGAGGAAGAAGAAGAGCCTTCTGTTTTATGACGAGTGTTGGAAGGACAGAAATAGACGCAGAGGTCGACAGTTTGCACTCATGGAGACACTCAGATTTGTTTCCTCTAAGACCTGAACTGGTTCGTCTGCATACCGACTGCATTCCAGCTGCTGGGCTGCGTTTCGGCGCCCTGCCTTCTTATGTCATTAAACCCTGCGGTCTCCACTACATGTCATATGGTGCTACCTTCAATTATTGTGGATGTCACTTTAATGATCAATCAAATGATTTAAAAGTTTCTCAACCAAACTCAGTGCAAATTTCTTACAATTCTAACAAAATTACTCAAATTCACATGTTTGTAACTTTAGTATTTGTTGTTAACTACATTAACTGTTGTGATTCAGTGACTGGTGTTTAATTCTGTTTATATCTAATATTGAATTCTTTGTTATTTATTTGTTTGATTCATTTTGCAAATGTGAAAACAATCCGAGTGCTAGACGATAACAAACCCACATAGAAGGACAGTAAGGGCAAGAAATACTGCAAAAGTCATAGAATGAAGAATTAAAAATGGGAAATAGCCGAACAAGGTAAAGAAGAGAGAAAGAAAAGGGGGAAGGGGAGGTGGTACGTTTTGTTCGGTGGCCTTGAGAAGGGGGATTGTGTGTGTGAATTTTCCGCTATGAACATGTTGATGTGTGTATTTGTGTTGTGCTGTGAAAGGTGAGGGGTTGAGTCATGTTTATGTTGGGGGGTAAGGGGCTTCAAGAGGACTTTAGGGATCAGAGCTCCACTGAATATTTACTTCTTTGGATATGAATGTCATTTTTTTAGTCTCTCTCCCAGAAAAAAACGTGTAAAAAATACTATAATCATTATTAAAAACATACTGAAGTCTTTAAACTAGGCCACCTCTGGAGGGGGCTCTTCATCTTGTAATCCCCCCCCCTCCCTCCCACCCACCGCCCACCATCATCATCTGCAGACTCACCTGCACAGGTGAGACCATGCTGGAAGATGTAATTGCAGCACACATCACACCAGGTGTTCTCGCCTCCTGGCTCGAAGGTGTGCCCCTCCCCGGACTCCTCCTTCACCCTGGGGTCCCTCTCTTCGGGGGAGAATATGGTCCTCACATCGGGGGGTCTGAACCCCTTCTTCCTATTCCTCGGTGGTCCTCCTTCCATCCCGTTCGCGGCTCCTTCTTCCTCGTCGTTTCTCCTCTCACGGCTCGGTGACTTCGGGTGTTCTCTCTCACTCCACGCCGCCTCCAGGCTCTCCAGACTGGCCGGCTGAGGAGACGGATGCCGCCGGACAGCTCTCACCACCACACCGCCTTTGTTGGCTTTGGAGATCCGCATCTTGGCACCCGGTGGTGGCCAAGTAGCCTCTGGTGCCTTCCTCAGTGAACCGGGAGACTTGATGATATGAACAGCCTGCACGGATAATGTGGAGTCATCCGTGACCGGCGAGCGCGTGGGGACGTATTTCCGACCCTGGTGCACTACGTGAAACATTACGCACACTCCTCACACACACCCGTGCGTAATAAGTCGGTAGAAGTAAGCTATTAAACAGGGCAAGACAGGTGACACGTCACTGATGACACCGACATGCTCCTGGAGCGCGTGTTGTTGTTGGTAAGCAGGCTGAGCAGTCTGAGCAGGGGAACAGGTTGGATCTCATTTCACAGGGAGGCGAGATGCTCCCGCTGCTTGACACTTTCTGGAAGTTAACGTATGCAAAACGTCACAAAAATGCGAATTAAAGTATATTTTTTATTTTTAAAGGCGTTATCACTTTAAAAACAAAAGAAAAACATATCTTCATTCAATGGATTGCCCTTTTTAATTCGGCTTAACTTTCATCCATTATAAGCACACACACAAGATGAAGTAATGTCTATTTCTGTGTTGATGCAAGCGCATTAAAGATTCAAAAATGTGTATGCCGAATTAATAAAAAATAAATAAATAAATAAGTAACCTGTAAATAAAATGCAACTTTGAGAAAGTATGTTTACAATTTATATGAAAGATGCAGCAATAAATTACCAAAAATCCAAATGGGGCTATGTCAAAGTATCCTACTGCAGTTCCTCCTTTGTCCACAAGATACCGCTGTTTTCACTTAGACACGTTTCTTATTGAACTGTAGTGTCTTCTAACAAGAGATGCATTAATTTATATTAAAAAAAGCCTCTAGGTCAATTATCATGTGGTCTACACAGCAAGGTAATTTGAACAATTCAGTAATTATGCGACATTGTGCTAATTGTCTTTATTCTACAATCTTGTACAGTACTTAATGTCATATTTACATTTCTCTTGCCAACTATACATTTAAATAATTAGTGTAATTTCAATCGTTGTCATTAATTTCAAAGTCTATATCTCCATGCCAACCTCTCATAGAAAACAGGAAAATTAAAAACACCCATAAACATGAGGTTTCAATGACGGTTTATTTTTGTCCATGTGCACGTATGTTACAGTGTTCATAATTTCACTATGCATACATTTCTTTGGCAAAATTTGATCTTAACAGTCTTTGGTAAAGTAGAAAACAAAAAAAACAACAACAATCAAAGATAACGCAACATCCCTCAAGAAGAAGTTTACCGGTAATTGAATTAATATTGATGAAAAAGTAAAAAATGTGCAAAATACTGATTTATCTTTGCCTATGAAACTTCAGAAAACATGCCAATTTAACATTTACTACAGAAACCCTGCATCTCCCAGAAAGTTATAAAGTTTTATGTCTTATAAATAACACTTACAAAGACCTGTGTGTAAGATTCTTCATGTGCTTTAAGGCCACTTTAAGTTATCCTTTAGTCGCTGCTTGATGTTGTGAAATCTTACGCACTGCACCTTTAATTCATGTGAAGCATTAATGGCAAGAAATAGATTCCTCTTTGGCTCAAAGCTGTGTTAAGACTAATGCAAAGTTTCTACATTAAATCACCAACAAAAGTAACGGAGAAACACACAAACCTGCTACATCATATTTACAAAAGCAGATCTGTTCATGCTGCTCCGCTCAGACATTAATTGGCATGTAAACTGATTTGGCAGAGAGAAATATAACTGTCCTGAGTCTTTTTTTTTTTTTTTTCCCTTTGCCTTGAGCAAAAGTTAAAGCTTCTGTAAGCACTCATCACTCCTCCATAAAGTGACTTCTAAACTTGTAGTTGTGTCTGAGATGTGAAGGCAGAAAGACAATAAAAATGCTCTGTTTCAAGTAACCTGAAGAACCTGTTGTTCGGTTCCAGGCAGCTAATGCAAAGTGTGGCAGTTTTACTGCTCGCCTGCAGGGGGCGATGTCGAGTTGGAGCGATGCTTCCTTCTGCTCACTGCGTGTCATCCTCGCCCTCATCCTCGTTCTCACTGTAGAAAGCTTCCTCCTGGGAAAGAAATGATCATTTAACATCAGAAGAATCAGACTATTGTAAGAGAGGTTTCTTTATAATGTGTGTTTTAAACGTACATATCCGCCCTGCTCCGTCGCCCAGTTTGAGTAATGCTCCTGCAGATATCTGGCTCCGAGGCCGAGCAGCCGGTTCATGGGCAGCGTGTCAGCTGCTGTCAGACGACTAGTGACCTGTTAGGAAGAAAACAAGTTCTTTACTCAGGAAGACAGGCGTTTAAAAATGGAGGGAAGAAAGCTGCTAACTGCTCAAATTCTGCAGATAAAGGTTTAATCTGAAATCATTATGACAAAACTGAACCTGTTTCATACCTCAAAACACATTTTTGTGAATGAGTGTGAAAGGGAAACACAAACAAATGTCTCTCAATGACGCAGAAAGACAAATATTTAATCATCAGGATGCCAAACAGGTTCATTTCAAAACGTTCTTACCTCACAGGTCGCAGCGATCTGTTTTTTGGGTGATGTCTGAGGCCCCGGGGTTTCCCGGTTGGAGGGCAGGAGTCCCATACTGTTGAGGAACGCCGATATCAACCTCTTAAAGAAATCGTAGTTCCAAAATATCCTCGAAATAGTCTGTTTCAGCTCCTCGTTCTGCAGACAAGACACATGTTCTGTTTAGTGTTTTTAAAAATCGGACCCGGACGAGATAAATGACACCCACGTGTAAACTTCTGCTTTAAAATTCACAATAAATTGAACATTTCTTAGAGCAGAAATACACAAACATGACCTTAAATCTGACTGCTGTCGGTGGTTAAATCTTAAATGTCTTATCAGCTGTTCAAACATGTCTATGTGTCAGATTAACTGAGGACAAACATGCACAAGTTTGACGCAACAAAAGTCATATTTAACAAAAAGGTTGTTTGCATATTTGTAAGGCAACAATTAGTCAGGGGGAAATGTTTTATTGTACCTGGTCGTTCAGTCTGTCTCCAGCCTCCCTCAGCAGCAGGCCGATAACTTTCTCCACATCTACAAGAAAAAACACAAAATAATCAACAAATATCCAAAATGTAAAACCCTGACAGAAAGGTAAGAAACATGGAGATACAGTTAAGGTCTGTAATGTAGCATGAACATAAACGCAGCCACGTTTATCCCAGTGAAGGGTTCAGATTCATTCTGCAGAGAGGACACCTGAACTCACCGTCTGGCGAGTCAACCTCGATTTCTGGACGGATGAACTGGATGTCATCTGCGATTTCGCTCAGTCTGCTTACTGCCTCTTCCAATCTCTCTTCTTCTTCTTTTGGATCTGAACGGAATCATCACAACAAAACACATTTTTAAAAAAAAAGAAATGGTTGACTAATCGAAAGGCACAAGACACATTTCTTAGGAAGACAGGCACAGGGCAAGTCCAAGCTGGTATCTCAGGAATGGGACTTCCCAAATAAATTCTCCTGAAAAACTGCCTCCTAAAGACTCTCGGTAACGTCAGAGCGTGAACCACGAGGAGCTGAGTCACAGCCTGCAGGGTATATAGTGCGGGGAGAAAGGTCAACAGACAATAAGAACCTGTGGCTGCATGTTTAAAACACAGTCCACCTGATTTACTCCGCTAGTGTTCGACTGACTGGTGATTCAAAATGTGTCAAGCAACAAATTGTTTGCGTAACTACGTAACTACATGCAGCGGGGTTTTTTCAGCACATATTTCTCAGATTAATCAATAAAATGACGGTTAAAAAAAAAACCCAATACAAAAAAATGACACATCACATTGTGCTGTTATCTCTTCATGGTTTCCAGTATGATTAATCATTCATTATTCAGCTAACATTTGCCATCCTGAGTCTGTTTCCGTGTTTGGAGCCGAATGAAATAAAGCTTGACAACAAGCCCTTGTTGGCGTCCGATTAGCCTCCTTTCTTTTCTGGCCTCCTGACTTATATGCAGGTCCTGGCTTGGCTATACACAGTCTGACATAACTGGACTAACAGGTAAGCTCATTTACATAGCAAAACAAAAAACCAGTATGATTATTTTACTTTGGCTCGTCAATGAAGATGGCGATTAATGGACATCCAGACTTGAATCCAGGCTGTTTAAAAAGTACTTTTATGATCTTAAACGAGCTGCTGAGGCTGTATCTCACTTCTCACCTTCTCTTGGAACACCACAGCGAAAGTTGACATCAGGTTCCCCAGCAGTCGGGGAATGTTCTGCGAGTTTTGTCTGAGGACTGATGCAGCTCAAAATTCTCCGCAGAACTTTCAATTTCTTCCCCCCCTTCTTCTTCTTCTTCTTCTTCTTCTCCGGCTCGTCCTCAACAGTCTTTGTGGTTTTCTCGTCGTTTCCAGGTACGCCACACTGGCCCACTAGTTTAGGCTCTCCCTCCTTGTTTGAATGTCTCCTCTTTGCGTAGGCCATGAGGAGTCTGAACTCTGTGGTGTCCTCCATGCTGTCTGTGTCTGAGGTAGATTTAGTATCGCAGTCTGTGCTGCTTTTGAGGTTCTTTTGGTTGGAGATGGGGTCGTAGATTTCCACGTGACCGTTTGCCATGTTGGTTTTCTGGTGTTAGAAAGAAAATCATAATCAACACCGGTTATCTTTTGGTTGTTCTTTGAGGTTTTCAGTGGCCATGTCTCTCAAACAGACATTTATTTAACTGACATAATCTTTAAAAAGAGCTAGAATGAGACACACTGACATCACTAAATACATTTAAGAGCTTCATAAAGAAGGTGGTGACAGAGGCATGTGTATAAACACTTCTGTTTATCTGGGTTATGTCAGGACATGTCACCATTCTAACACTTTATGACCCTCTCCACCCCCCCCCCTCCCAACAAACATCAAAAAACAACAAAATAAATATTTTAAATGTAAGTGCCAAGACAGAGAAGTCACAATAACTTAATTGCAGTATTAATAACTGAATTAGAGGTTTTTTTTAAAAAGTTTGTTTTACGACCGTCAAACTTCACTTACGGGTTTATTTTGACATTTAAACGGCTGTAACCATGACGACGGTACCCGTTAGCTACCTCGTCGGTACTTAAAAGGGTGAAAAAAATAAACAAAACAAAAAAATTTATATAAAAAAAATAATAATAATTCAATTCAATTTGAATTAAATTAAATTAACACCAGTGTTCTTTATTCCGCTTTCAAATTGATTATAACATGTTAGGTCATTAAATTGGCTTTTTGAATTCAACGTAAAGGAATTAAAACTTTACTTCCTGTTTAGCCGAAAGAAACAAAAACACGCCAAAACTTTTTGAAAGTCCAATAACTTCAAATAACAAAAGATTACTCACCAAGAAAACGACTGCAGAAAAGGCAAACAAAACATATATCCTCTTCAGCGTGTCTTTAACGTTCAGAGACGCTAACAGCGAATACTATTCACCAAACATTACACACCAATTTATTCTAGAGAGCCACATCATACGTCATCACGTAAGACGTCCGAAGGGAACTGACGTAAAAGATGGTGACGTAAAATGAGCTGATTTTGTGCCTTGTCTTGTTTTTCTTTTTTAATTTAAATCGAAAAATGACTAAATATAAGATAAATGCTATCAAGTAGGGAAAGAGGTAAACTCGCATAAAAAAGGAGCTGAATATATAATTTATAGTTTTCTATTTAGTTATTTCTCAAACTGAAAGTGAATCTGATAAACATGCAGTGACGCAGCAAAAACAAACACCGACTTTTGGCTGTTTATTATAAAATTAGTTTGCTGGAATTATTATTTTTTTTAACATCTTTTTAAATATATTTTTGTTACTGTACATATGTTTAATTTAGTCCCGCACATTTTTAATAAAAATGACAACAAGAAGATAAAATAATAAAAGTGCTGTTGCTCCAGAAACTTCCAGAACATCTTTATTTTTGGTTGATAAGAGGAAATGAAATCTGTTTTTGTTGCACATTACTCACATTATTGACCCATTGTCTCTCCTGCCACTTAAAGAAATCCAACCACTTACAGTAAACACAGGTGTTTTATGTAGCTGTAATTATAACATGACTCACTTGCATGGGACTCTGTGTTTGTGTAAGTGTGTAAACAAAGTCAGTGTAAGCGAATTAAGTCATTCGATTTAGTTAGATATTTTGAAACATGATGCAACATGTGAGGACAGGTTGAGTTTAGGAACCCCCCCCCCGGCCCTCTTCTTTAAGGGATCACATGTAAAATCATTTGGAAACACAAGTCTAGAAAGTTCTTTGGAAGCTCACACACCCCGCTGAAAAGGAATTAAAGACATTAAAAGTTAGTCATGATAAAACAAATAAAGCTTGTGGGTCTTTTCCCCTTCATGGTTAGGACTCTGACAAAACGTCTGAATTTTTATATCATGATGAATAAATAAAAAACATGAGAAAAGAAACATTTTAAATGGAAAAGGATACCAAAAGTCAACAATTCAAAGCGAGGACAAAAAAAACAGTACCAATTACCAGAAACAAAGTGACTAGAGAAGTCCAAACAAAGAGAAAACCAAGAAATTAATTCAAAACGTTGGCAACTTTTGTCAAAAATGTAAGATAATCTGGATTTAATAAGTTAAACTATTGTTTTCAGCAAAGTTTTCAACAATAAGCAGAAAAAAAAGTCTAAATTATGACCCAATATGACAAAGACATCTAGAATAATTAAGTGGGCTGATTTGTTTCAGTTTTTTGAGTTGTAACTTTTCAGACTTTTAAACACTGGTGGGAGAAAATTATGATTTTTTTCAGATCTCCACAGATCTTGTTGTTCAGACATTGAGAAACTGTAGGAAGTGAAGTTTATAAGACAAATAAGACATCGCTTAGCAGACTTCAGACATTTTCCCCCACTTCATCCCTTTAAGTAAAAGTATTTGTGGAGCTTCCCCGCTGACTCAGTGAGCTTCTGTTGACTTTAACAGCAACCTGTGAATTTCTCAAACCGGCGTCAACTTCAAGATGTTTTAGAGTCGTTTATCGGTGAGCGTTCACTTCCTGTTTTAATGACCTCAATACAGCCGGACGTTGCTGAAATGTGGTACATCTTTAAACTCACCTTGTCTTTGTATTTAACTGACTTTAAAATCTGATTAAATATGAAGCACTCAGTTGAAACATTGAGAAGAAAAAGGAAGTATTCAGCAATGTGAAGAAAGAGTCTCATGCAGTCGGTGACATCTTAAGAAGCAGCTGATCAGGGAGTTACTGCTTTTTGTTTTACTTTGAAACAACAAAATCTTACACTACTGTACACACCCTGTAAAGTTTCATGTCCCTGTTTAGGCCTGAAGTTATCGACTTTTGGAAGATTCTTGCCTTTATTTGATCAGACAGCTGAAGAGAGACAGGAAAGGTGAGGAGGAGAGAGAGAGGGTGGGGACGACGCCCAGCAAAGTTAAGTTTGGATCATAAATAACCAACAAGTGGATTCCATTTCAGCTCTGATTTTTCAAACATTCGATGGACAGACACAAGGCCGGAGGCAAAAACTACTGCATCACATCTTCTTTTAACAAAGTCATCAAATAACACAACAAACTTCAAGTAATCCCATCATCATCTTCATCATGTTCATCATCATCATCAGCAGCAGAGACATAAAAAATACAAAAGCAGAAGAAAAAGAAACAAACACATGTTTGAACCTCAGAGAGAACTCAGGTAGAAATCATTTATATTCATTTAATAGTTGAAACAACAATAATGCCTTTTTGTCTTTTTTAAATAATCCAGAGAGGTAAGAAAACTGTCATGCATAACCAACGCTGATGAGACACAGTTTGATACACAGTCGTGTTTCTGAGTGATGAGAAGCGTGTGTGTGTGTGTGTGTGTGTGTGTGTGTGTGTGGATCAGAGAGGGCCCAGCTTTAACCTCGGTCACTTCATAGGAAATATCGACACACAGAGAGTGCACTCAAATCTTCTTCTTCTACTTCTTTTTTTGAAAGCGTCCACACACTCAGAGGAAGGTCTCAGCCGCAGGAAGAGTCCTGCATCAGAAACATTTGTGGAGAAAAAAAACAAACAAGGAAGGAGCCAGCAGGGCGTTGTCTGTCATGTTGGGAAAGACCTTATTCACAATACGGGATATGTAAATTACTAGTTCTGATTTTTTATTTCTGCAGAAAGGGCTCACTTGAGTTTTTTCCTTTCACAGGTTTGAATAGTAAAGATAAAATAACTGGAGCGTGGATGAAATTAACAAATGAAAGCTAACGTGGTCAAAAAGGCTGAAACTGAACCTGGATGTGTTACTGTACTTATAAAACCAGACCTTACATAACGACTCTCAACATCTCTGCAGATCCTCGGCGAGAGTCGTCACTGCTTTATGTTTACATGTAGTTCACAACAGGTTATAGAAAAAAGAGAGCACGGGGTTTGTTTAAAAGATCGATGCATCGACAAACATGCACAAAAAAACGGGAAAAAAAAAACCGAGACAATCATGGAACCAACGGGCACTGAAGTAAAACTGCACATTCGATACTCCTCGGTGCCAACGACGTTCAAAACATTAATGTAATGTAAACGATCAGAGAGGAAAGCAAAAAGACGTCATCGCTTCATTCATATTGCATTGAATATGGCTCAGATTCTTCTTCCTCTTTTTTCTTGGATAAATGCCACACACACACACACACACACACACACACACACGCGCACACGCACGCACACACACACTCACAGTTATATCACCACACAGTTTGTATTCATGGTCACACTGCACCGAGAAGAGACTGTTTCATCTTACATCAACTTGTCTAATCAGGTTTGATATGGAATGGGCCATATTATAACATGCTCACACACGCTCACACACACTCACACACACTCAGCATGCTTGGTCGAGTCAGGAGTACCAGACACACGGTGAAATATTCAGACTGAAGCGTCAGTAAGCCATGATGCTAAAATCTTCCTTTAAAAAAAAAACAAACAAACCAGGGTTTGGTGTAAACAGAAGAATGAAAACAAGCTGACCGTTAACAACACTTGCACAAGGACCTACTGTGTGTTTGTGTATGTCTGAGCTTTCCAAATAATCTGATGTGGTCGTGAAGGATATGATGAATTCTGCAGGCCACAACACTATGACGAAAAGAGAGTTTAGATTCAACCTCCTCCCCCCCCAAGATGTTTGGACCCAAGAGAGAGGGGGGGGGGGGAGGGGGGGGCGACTGACATGCAGGAAAGTAGCCACAGGTCAGACTTGAACCTGTGCCGTCGACTTGGAGGACAACAGCCTCCGTAAATGGGACGTGGCCTCACAGCTAAGCCATCTGCTCCTGGAGCCTGAATTCTTTTTTTCCAAGCCTATTGGATACTTTATGATTATTCTAAATTAAATATTACACCCAAACTTGTCAAATCTGGTAACCATATTCTGTCGGCAGGGGGGTCGGTAGCCTAGCGGTTTGTGTGTGTGCAGAGGCTTATGTCCTCAAAGCGGGCGGCCCTGGTTTGGGTCTGACCTGTGTCTCCTTTCCCGCATGTCGTTCCTCTCTCTCTCTCTCTGGTTTCTGACTCTATCAGATGTCCTGTCTCTAAAATAAAAAGAGACAAAAAAGACAAAAATCCCCAAAAATTAAGAAACGAGTTCTCTTCCTCCTGATGTTTTTTTTATTTGAAGCCTTTTAAGAGGCGTTAAAAGCTGAAAGTGTTACTCATGTTGTATGAAAAGTCTCCCTGTGCAGACTGCTACTCGTGTAATCCAGCTGACTTAAAAAAAACTTTCACTTTTTCTTAAACTCTTGGACTTTAAATCGTTGCCTGTCATTGTTTTGCAGCAGTTTCTTGTATTTTCATGTTTCATATGATAGAAATAAATCGTTTTATCCTGTTCTTTCTAAAAGCTCTCCTTCCACACGGTAATATAGCTTCTCAATAAATAAAAACATCAAAGTTATAATTTGGTATAAAAAGCGATCCGTCCTGGGTGTCTGATGAGACAGTGATGGATTCTGGGAACATTTCCTGACACGGCGTCAGTGTAATGTCTTTGGCACAAACATTTCATGGGGTTAATATATAAAACCTCAGAGTAAACGATGAGCTCTGGAATAACACGGTGCGTCTTTGTGATTCTTCTCCGCAGAAACTTCTTGTGACTGAAATAAAAGACACGTCTTCAAGTGAACTCGCCACCTGACGCGGCTGCTCAAAGTGCACTTACATCCTGAACTGTTAAATAGTCCGACAATCAATCACTCGGCCAATCAAAACAATCAATCAGCACAACCAATAAATAGAATATGAATAAATAAATACAAATAAATAGCATTAAAATCTCCTCTGCAGAGCTGAAGCGGGTCACTCCTCTGGAGCTTCAATCCAAAGTCTGTTTTGAGTGTGTGCAGAGTCCAGAGAGACACAGTGTGTGTGTGTGTGTGTGTGTGTGTGTGTGTGTGTGTGTGTGTGTGTGTGTCTCAGACAGCAGTCTCTAAGTCCTCATGAGGAGCAGAAGATGTGTTTTGTTGGGCGCTCAGGTAGGTGGTGAGCTCTGAGTCTCCCTCCGCTTCCTCAGCAGGTGTTTTCCCCTGGTGGATAAAAAAACACAATCAAAAAAAAAGAATATTCTTAATCTTATCTGACAGCTGATTACTCTTTACTATTTATTGCTGCCTTCAAATGGAGCTCGTAAAGTTGTAAAGTTATGGTTGTAAAGTTTCTATATAATGTTAACATTAAAGGCCACCCGGAGGAACACGACATGTCAAAAGGTGATGATCTAGATTAACAGCTGACACAGTCTCCATTTAGTCCCTAACTACGTTGGGTGGCTGACTCCTATAGGCTCCGCCCCCTGAAGGCGAGAGTCTCCTTTCTGGTCCTGGATTCTGAGGAGTAAAGAGTGTGTGCTCTCTGTAGAGTGTGTGTGCAGGTTTGTGGTGTGTGGAGTGTGAAAGCGCTGCGTGTGTTTACCCGGAAGTTGGTCTTCAGGAGCGACGCCCCGGCCTCCACCAGAAGACGACACACGGAGAGCTGCTTCTCTGAGGCGGCTTTGTGCAACGCAGTGTCCCCTCTGCACACACACACACACACACACACACACACACACACAGAAACACACATGTCAAGGGGATCCATTTAGATTTTTATCCAAGTCTGTTTGTTTTCCTGCAAATCCTCCATTTTTTTCCCCAAATTTGGTAAAGAACATCTCTGGAATATGATTTTCAGATCTTTGATACTATCCAGAGTTGTGCTACATCTTGCCCTGAAAGTTTCCTCACATTCACAGCGGATGTAGCAGCAAGATATGACAAAATATTCTATCACTTTATTCTATCAAAACAAAAAAAGGTGCCCAGATGAAGAAATGATGGCAGGAAAATGTGGTGCAATGTGTCCATGTGGGTACTGTGGCAGCATTTACATACAGGGAATGACATAAATACAAAAGCAAAGTTAAAAGTTCCCCACATACTTCTCTCGGTCCGTCAGATCTAGAAGCACCTTGGAGCCTGAAAAACAGGAACAAACAGCTTGTGATACTCTGATCAAACACACTTGAATTTCCCTCTGACACACCATGCACGGTGGACAGTGTGATACATGTGACTTTAAAAATGAAGCATGCAGCAGCGGTTAGATGACATGAGGATGATTCACTCTCTCACCCTGCTGCAGGATGAAGCTGACCAGCTCTGTGTGTCCGTTCCGAGCAGCTATGTGTAACGCCGAACAACCTCCAGAGTCTCTGACCAACAAGCTGACGCCTCGATGCACACACTCCGACAGCTGAGCGCACAAACAGGAAAAAGAACAAAGGGATTAGGAATACTTTTTTTTTATTTTTACAAGGAATGAGGACTATAGCCTCTGTACGTGGGGTGCGCAATATAACCGCTAGGCTATCAGCGCTCCCTGTTCTCTCTTTCTAAATGTAAATGACCTTTTCCACAAATTTGCACGGAAATGAAGTAGTGTGGCATTTTTGTGTTTGCGCTGATTTATTCATTTATTTGAGACATTAAGCACACGTTACAGAGCGCTTACACACCATGGTACTTTAAAGTAGACACAACCGAGATGCATAAGGAAAATAAAACTTTAAATGCTGAGTCATGTTTTTAGCAGGTGTTTAAAAAGAGAAGTCGAAAAAAAGAAGTTAGTTTATTTGGTTGTTTGGAAACTCCAGCCGACACAAACAAGTGCAACGTGTGTGTGTGTGTGTGTGTGTGGTGACACTTTTTACCGTAGTAAGATCCCCTGTGCTGGCTGCTTTAAGTAGAGCTGTGAACACAAAGACAGACAAGAATCATGAGATCTCAGCCCAGAGTCACAGTTTCAACGGCTGCCGCAGAGAAGATGACTCACTATGAGAAAGGTTAAGGCATTTTTTACAGATTTTTGTTTGTCTACTAAACAATGAAACATTTTTTGTGTTTACGCTCAATACAATCTGGTTTCCTTTTAAAGACAGAAGAAGAGACTTTTTAAAAATCTCGATCAAGGTTTTTTTTTTCCAGGCTAAACACTTTATAAGACCAGTTGTGTACTTGAACTTTGTGCATGAGCAGATCGGTTTCTCCCACTTGTTTTATGCAAGAGATGCATGTGCACCTGTTTCATTTTCTTAAAAGGAATAAGAAGTTACTGATTTTTATTTATTATACACACACAATCACCTTTTAATACCAAAGGAGGTTAAATAATCTCTTTGGGCCTTGCAACTCGCTTTCCGGTTCATGTACTGTTGAACCATAGACTGTAAATATTAATGAATGAAGCCTGAGTGACTAGCAAAGGTGGAGTTGGACACACCCTGAATAAACCTGTACTTCGCACTTTAGACCATGTGCTAAGCAGCTGATAGCACTGTGTCAAGTTTATGTTTTGATGAGTCACGCTTTGTACCGGCAGCTATTTAAAGGACATTCCTTTTGTTGTTTTCTGTCACTGATTCAAAGAGATTTTAACTATGAAACACAAAGCAAACCTTACAGAACAATACCTGAATATAAAGTGTGTGAGGGTAAAGTAAGGCAGCACAAACTTACAGTATGATTCAGAGTGTGGTTTGCAAAGCCGACACAACAGGGGGAGGGGGTTTAGACTATAGACTGTGAACCGAGCTTTGTTTATTGTAAGTGTGGTATTGTTTACAGTCCGAGAGGAAAAATATTAAAGCAAAAGTGAAAGTAGACAGAGTGATCGCATGTCTGGACATGTCTGGAACAACAGGTTGACCATACTGGAGAGTCCCAGGATCAACAGACTTCACACTGCCACGAGATCAAAGGACACAAGGCTGCAACAAAAACCTCCTAAAAGTTTCAGAATTTTCCAGAACGAGTCTTTGAAGAACTAAAACCATTGATATCATCATTACAGCAGGAGATTATATTTCGCAAATGACAAGAGTGCACGCAACAAGGGATGTGTGTGTGTGCGCGCGCGTGTGTGTGGACTGTACCTTGGTCCTCTGATGACAAGGGAGAGCTGAAAAAAGGAAAATCAAAGAAGGAGTTAAAATGTGATTTTAATAAAAATAAAAAACTGTTATAGTGATTTTATCTCACAAAGTTTGAAAACATCTGGGTTCAGTTTTAGGGATTTGGATTTGGTGTTTTTCTTTGACGCTGAGATCGTAAAGCGAACAATCATGGAAACACCCGACGTTGGGCTGACGTCGGATCCCGACTCCAGCACCGAGCCTACAGTTTGGATCCAACGTCAGCCCAACGTCGGGATCTCACGTCCGCCCGACACACAGTGTTTACAGCGTCTCGTTTACATGCTGACGTACCCAGCAGTAGGTTCCACCACCAGATCAGGCATCCCCGTGGACGACCCCTGGCTCACAGTCGGAGCTTCGTGGTCCAGGATGAAAACCTCCTCCTGACAAATCTCTGTCACAAAGTGGAGGTGCTCCTGCAGACACACACACACACACACACACACACACACACGAATACAGCGCAGAGGCACGTCAATACAACTTCCAAAATAAAACATGAATACATTAATTTTGAATTCTGAATTCTTATTTTAGGTATGAAACAGTGTTCACCTGAGCCTTGTCAATGCGATAGAAGCGGTCGGCTGAAGTGGCTGCAAAAAAAAAAAAAAAAGGAACACATTAAAGTTTTTCATGTAATCTTTCCAATTTACTGTTTCCATCAACATGTGAAAAGTGACTTTGTGTTCCAGTGAATTTATCCGTGGAGGTTTCAGTCACTCACAATCCAGGAAGCTCCAGTTTGGAGAGAGTCTACTGGTCGAACTGGTCCTGGGAATACCTCGACACTCATCCTGCAGATAAGAAACGGACACTGAGATCTTTAATATCAACCTCACTGACCTTTAACCTTCAAATCAACAATGTGAACACTGAGTGTAGTTTGTAGAGAGAGGGAGCAAAGAAAGAAATCCAGACAGAGAAAAAGTTTAAAGAGTTTGTTTCTGAGCAGCTGAACCATCGATAACAAGAAGCAGACAATCAGGACAATGAAGCAACAAGCTTACTTTTTTATCACTGTCATATTTTCTCTTTGTCACGATGCCTTCGACATCCTGTGTGAAGCACTTTGAATGACCTGAGGATTTGCTTTATAAATAAACTTGCCTTGACAAAAATCAGCAAAATACTGCTATAAGATTAAATTAAAAAAGATTTTAAACTGTATACAGAGTAACAGGCTTTGAAAAAAAAAAGAAGTCACATTTGAAGATTATAATTACAACTGAACTTTTTCTACAGGGACACCCAAAAGTCATATACCTGATAGTGCACTCTGTGGCCAGTAGATGGCGCCTGGTGTAAGTCCTAGCAAGCACAGCAGACAGGTTTCAAGGTTAACAAACAGCCAAAGCATTTGGAGCAAAAAAACTTCCACAGATGTTAGCTCGATTAGTCCCCCCCCCCCCCCCCCACCACCACCCCTCCAACATGAGACACAAAGGCTCTGCATTCCCACCGCTGCTGCTCACGTGTTCATTTATAAATATATAAATAAAGCACACTAACAGAGAGGAGGAGGGATTGTGCTGCACCAAGCGTCATGAAATAATGATGGCAAGAGGAGAGAGGGTAAAGGGAAGAAGACGGTTTTTAAGTTATGATGAGAATAACGATGAAGGGGGGGAACTTGCCTCTTGCAGTCGGTCGATATAGAGTCTGCACGTCTCCAGGTCACAGTCGCCTCTCACCACCACAATGCCTACTGGGATGGCTGGAATACACAAACAAACACTTCAAACCAACCGAAAGAAAGCAGAAACAGAATTCTGACACAGTTTGTCCGTTCTCCCATCTATTAGCTTTTTTTTTTTTCTTCGTCTCCATCATGTGCTGTTTGAGAATATGCAGCTCTTGAACGTCCTGTTGCTCCATCATG
>NC_089217.1:3074072-3129072 GCF_963930695.1 Labrus bergylta
GGTGTCCTTTAACGTTTCAGCACACAGCCTTCATCAGCGCTGATGACGGCTGTTTGCTGGAACGCGTCAGCTGCTGCTCTACACAGATTCTCAAAAGGACATTTGAGTGTGCTGACTTTTCTGTTTCCTTGCAGGATTATTCACCTACCTGGGAATGTTTAGAAACACGATGCACTGAAACTTCAGCTCCTGGATCTTTGGAGTTAAGTCGGTACCATCACACTGGGAGAGACAGACACGCAGAATTACAACTCAAGTATTCTCCTTTATTGCACACACCAAACTGTTTACACTTGTGAAGGACGCTCGTCACTGTCGTCTAAACAGGCAGCAGAATGGACAATGAAATCGATTGTTTCTGTCCTTGCACAGAGGTCAGAGGTCAGCAGCGGTATAAAGGCTCTGCTGAGTGTTCAGTGTCTCTCTCTGAAGGACGGACACTCCGGTGCGGCGGGGCGTCACACGAGCAGCTCAAGGAAGACTTCTTGTAATCAACCGGCCGACCTGCTGCCCAGACATGTCGACACGGAGAAGTGATACAGGCTGAGAGTGTGTGTTAACACTCACCACTACTCTGACGTGCTTGGACAAATCCCTGGAGCTCCTCTGGAGGAAATCGGAGAACGCGGCCTGTGAAGACACACACACACGGGCGCACACACACACACACACAGAAATGTACATAATTAAACAGAATCATTACATTACCTTCATTAAAAAAACATGAATCTCCTACATGCCTCTTTTCCAACTTACAAACTGAAGGAGTACAAACGCTGGATTTAACGTCTAAATAAATTATTTTAAATCATGATTTACAGATTTAAGACATTCTCGGAAACACAGGGTCTTAAAAAAATGAAGGAATGAACTTAATCTGTGAGCAGGGAATTGTTTCTTAGCATTAATTGGATTGGGGCGGCATCCCCATTCAAGTCCTGGTACGGACTAGAGAACAGGTGGAGAGGGGCCAGTTCACTCCCTCGAGTACTGCTGAGGTGACCTCGAGCAAGGTGACAGCCCAGGGGCGCCCCCCCAGTGTGCAGACCCCTCACTCTGACTTCTCTCCATTAGTGCAGGTCCTGTTTGTGTTTGTGAGTATTTCAGGGCTTTGTACGAGAGTATCATGTCCTTCAATTACAGTGTCAACCCCGGATTTCCCCTCAGGGATTAATAAAGTATGGAGAAAAAAAGAAAGAAGTGTTTTTAACCCTGAGAGGTGATAATGAAGTCACTATCACGTGGACATGTATTTCCATCAGAACAACAGCAGGACGTAGAGATGACCGACTGTTTGCCTTCACTGTGTTGTGATTTTTGTTAACAAAATGATCAAGAAAAACATGATTTCTAAATGTTTACTAAAGCATATGAGATTACAAGAAAGTTAAATAAAACAACCCAACTTAAGGCTGAAAATTGAAACTTTTTATTGCAGAAAATAAAAATGTTCCTCTTTAAAGATCCCTCACACGACCTACTTTATCCTAACCCCGTCCCTCCTTCAGTGAGCAGATCTTAAAAGTCCTTCATTCCTCCTAACTTCCTTCCTTCCCTTGGAGTTGTGCGATCCTCTCAGCTGCTGAACACTCTGGGAATCTGAGAGTCTTACAGAAAACGACACGTCCTGTATGAGCTCTGTGTGAGTTTGTGCGAGTGTAAATACGCAGGAACACTCACTCCTGCATAGAACATCTTGTTGCGGAAGCGACTGTTGAACTTTTCCGGGTTGGCCTCTGGAAAGACACGATCAGAGAGGAAGAGAAAAACAGAATACATTAAATAAGTTGTAGAGTTGAAGCGGAGTACGACGGTGCATATGCATGAATGAACGAGCGCCTTTTTAATATTTCATTTATTCAGCGGAGCTTTCAGCGGAGTGGGATGCATTAAGAGGAAAGTGGAGGAGTTAATGGAACATAAATAGAGATAATGCAGAGGGAAACGTTAATAATAATAAGACATTAAAATAGATTTCAGAGACCTCTGGATTCGTGGAACTCCAGGGTGACGTGAGCATCGAAGCCCAGGCTGAAGTAGTTGTTGAACACGTTGAGAGGCAGCTGAGGACGCAGATAAAAATACTGAAGTGAGTGTTTCACAATGTATCCACACAGATCACACCTCAAATATACTTCACACGGGAACCCAGTGATACTCATGTTCACATTTTCTAATATATGTTTTAGTCTGGATCTTCATCACCTCCACACAACAAACACTGACTTATTCTATTGTTGTTCCACTGCATTCAGTGTCAGGACCACCAACCTATTGATTGTTTAATTGATCAATCAACCACTGAAAGGTTGGGAGGGTAATTTAATGATTCATTCCTGTAACAACTCGATTACACAGCTGCGTCAGGGCTAACAGCTGGTTTACTGCTGCTCTGCTTCATATTCTGAGGGGTTTGCACGAGAAAATTACAATTAAAGGAAGAATGTGCGACTTTTTGATCCAGTAGATGTCGCCCTCGAGCATCAGCATGAAACCAAAACAAACTGCTGTTTGGTTAGGGCTGGACCAAAACTCATATCTCAATTTTGATTAGCTGAATGGCGATACTCGATATATATCGATATGTTTTTTATTAACAGTGAAAACACATGGAAAAATAAAAAACCTGTTTGTGAATTTAAAAAGTAATATTATAAAATAAAAATGTTCCTTAAATACAACAAAAGAGAGAGAGAGGAGGAGCAGACAGTCAGTCATCATCAGTGAGATGAGAAAAAGGTGACCTGGCACCTCGAGAACGTTATTTTAATGTAACTTAAACTATATCCATATTAATGATATTGTCTTACTCTATATCTTGTTTGAAAATATATCGATATATCTTGTTGTGACTCATGTTCGGTGACACCTCCACTATTCTGAAGCCTCTGCTCTCCTCACACCTCCAACCCCATCTCCAAACACATTCTCATGAAGGAGTTATCAATTATTAAGCACCATTAAGTGCAAGCAGCGGACAAAATTGTCCTTAGCTCGAGCTGCAGTTGCCTGTGACCTTCATTGTTATGTTAACAGGCTAATGTTAGCACACTTTGGTTAACGCATAGCTTCATATAAATGAAGGATAAATTGGTATTGGTATTGGTATTAAGGTTTAAGGGAAATTCATTGGACATTTTTCAAGAAAATTAGAAATATGAAACTGGGGTGTCTGATAGTCTAGCTGTTACATCGCGTGCCCCTTGTACAGTGTGGAGGCCGTGGTCCTCGTCGCGTCATCCCCACCTGCTCCTCCCAACATTTCCTGTCTCCTGTTTAAAGCAAAAAGGCCCAAAACGAACTTCTCTTCAGCAAAACTGTGTAACATTTTGAGAGGAGGGAAATGAAAGAACAATTAGAAGCTAGTTGGATGAGCTGCAGGAAAATACTGTGACAAAAAAGTGAATAAAGTTCTGACAACTTGAGCCTTAAATAAAATATGAACCCCTTAAATAAAAGATTGAACCTCGGAGGATGAAGTGATTGATCCATGTCAATCAACACTCTCATTGATGCATTTAGAAAGAGTCCCAAGCTAAGCAGTCCTCTGACCTTCTGCGTGCCCTCCTCCGGCTGTGTGATGCTTTTCTCCACTAGAAGGTTCCACCTGTCGAGCTGCACAACTGAGCCGTCCTCCACGTGACACAAAACCTTGGACACCGGCTCGTCTGTGTAACCCTGCAGAGAAGAAGACAGAGAGAGAGAGAGAGAGAGAGAGCGAGAGAGAGAGAGAGAGAGGAATGTTAAGCTGGTAAAAAAGAAGAGGAGAAAGTAGAGAGGCACAGATGGATGACAGGAGAATATATGTGGAAAAAAGAGATGCTAAATTACCACCTGCATCCCTCTTTCTGTTCACTCAGGCGCCTCTCTCTCTCTTTCTTCTTCTCTCACTCTCTCCGTCTCATCTACCCGTTAACAAGAGCCCAACACACACACACACACACACACCAAGCAGAGTGTACTCCTCCCGTTTTATTCAACTTTCAATCCACATCACTTCACCTCCTTTCCAATCAGGACTCTTAAATGGACAGTATTTTGTCTGATTTTTATTCACCGCCTCACCTCTGGACAGGGTCAGGAAATCAGTGTAGCAAGGACTCAAACACACACACACACACACACACACACACACACACACACACACACAAGGACACAGCAATCTGATGATAGTAGCACTCATCAGCAGGGCCTCCTCAGAGACACACACACACACACACTTGGACACAGGGTGCGTCACAGGGACATTCACACTCACACCGAGAGAGAGGAAGGACAGATGAACCGGTGAGTAACACAACAGAGTGTCAGCGAGACAGGAGAGGAAGAAGAGGGAAAGAAAAGAAAGAGAAGAGAAAAAGGTGTTAGAGAGGTGCAAAGTAAATAGTTGTGAAGGAAAAGGAAAATAAGGACAGAGGTGGGAAGTGGAGGACGAATAACATGAGAAATGGAAAGGATGGAAATGAATGATTAGAGGATGAAAGGAAAAGAAAAGAAAGTGAAGATTAAGATTAAAGGAAGAAAGAAGGAAAGCTAAAAAGTACATGGAGAGGAAATTAATGGAGAGGAAAGGAAGGGAAAGGAAGGGAAAGAAAAGGAAAGGACAAATTGGGAGGAAAGGAAAGGAAAGGAAAGGAAGGGAAGGGAAGGGAAAGGAAATGAAAGGAAATGAAAGGAAAGAAGAGGACAAATTGGGAGGAAAGGAAAGGAAAGGAAAGAAGAGGACAAATTGGGAGGAAAGGAAAGGAATGTAAGGGGAAGGAAAGGAAAGGAAAGGAAAAGAAGAGGACAAATTGGGAGGAAAGGAAAGGAAAGGAAAGGAAAGGAAAAGAAGAAGACAAATTGGGAGGAAAGGAAAGAAAGAGTAGCAGGGGAGCAGGAGACATAATGGATATAAACCCTTCAGTCACAAACAGAGGACAAAAAGGACACACTAATTACACTAATCACACACACACAGTAGATATGAATGTTCCCTCCTCGCTCACAGCATCTCACTCTCTCTCTCTCTCTCTCTCTCTCTCAGGACTTTATCAGATCTGTGCTCCTCCAATCCTGCAGAGTCATTCACGTGATCTAACATTTTGCACCGTGCATGCTTTCACTCACTCCACCACATGAAGACACAGCAAACCATAAAAAACATGATTTGTACTAATTTGAATGCGACTGTAACATTTCTATGAACAGATCCAGTGAATAAAAAGTGCAACATCATCAGAAAAAAATCATGTTTTGACTCGGGCTTTTTGACTCATGCAGCTCGTGTTTGCTGCGTTATCTTTGCTGTGAGCCCACATAAGTGCTCGAAAGAATCCTAATGGAAGAAGAATGTGGGAGCTGCTAAAGGTCTCTTCTTTCTCCACTGCAGTTATGCAAAGTGAAACTGTGTGTGTGTGTGTGTGTGTGTGTGTCAGGGGCCAGATTCTTGGTGCTTCAGCTTCTCACCAACTAAAGAGACTTAAGTGCCTTCCTACAGAGCGATGATGCTTTCTATTTTAATGTTTAAAAGCTTCAACAACCTGCTGCAGACACCTCAACCTTAACGGACGAGGTAGACTCGGGGTTTTTAGCTTGTGAGTGTTGTCGCCCTCGGAGAGCGGGTTAGAAGAGGTTGGAGGATGACATAAGTGAGATCCAAAGTTTTATGGAAATCTTGAAAACAGCAAAAGAATCTGGAGAGAAAAAAAACTGTGTATCGAGAAATATTTCACTTTTTAGCAGCTTGAGGCTCAGAGTTTGTTCACCGGCTCGTTTCTAACGTCATCAATCTGTCTTCTGCGACTCCTCTGTTATCTTTACTGGACGCGTTGCGCATGGGAGACGTCACACAGAGGCTGGTTTTCAGGGTTTGGAGGATGAGTTATGCAGGAAAGGAGAACACTGCGGTACACTTCCTGGAATGTGGGGGAGATTTTCTGTTCAGTCTCTGAGGGGGCGCTGGGGAGGTTAAAAAGGTTGATTTATTTAAACTGGGTATTGATACTCATCCATGTTTGGCTGATGATGTTTTTGGTTGAAGCTGCATATTCGACAGAGACATGATGTCACACCATGTCATGTTGTACATACATGAAATGAACTTAATGTAAAAAAAAAAAGAGACTTGTAAATAAATAGTTCAGGGAGGAGACACCGCTGCGTCCTGTCGCTCTCAGAAGTCAAGGCTGCGAACTCACCCCACCCCAGTTGAGCGTCCTGGCGAGGTCATTTCCCGTTCCCAGAGGAAGCACAGCGACCGGAGGCTGAGGGTTCATCTGCAGCTCGTCCAGAGTGGACAGGATCCACCCCACCTATTGTGAGACATACGCACACAGTATAAGCAGCCGTAACATATACAATATGTGAAAACCTAGCAGGGGCAGAGTCTCTCACCGTGCCGTCGCCTCCGCAGGCCAGGATTCTCAGATTTGGCACTTTACGATACAACTCCAACCTGGTGTTTCACAAAGAGCACAAAGCAAAGGGAGGTCTGGTTGTGGAATAAAAGAGGCTCTATTCAGGTGAAAAATAGCGCTGATCGAAGTTGAGTGGCTGTAATTTGTGCGAGTTGAAAATTGCTCAAATCATGAGCAGAGTGCTTAAATAAGAGATCATTTTCAAACCCCTTGTAGTTCATTTTTGCAAATAATTGGATGTGAAATGAAGATAGAAGTGTACAATGATTGATGGATTGTATAAAGAATTCTTGAGATCCACTTTTTTTTGCAACATTTGGACTCGTGTTGGCAGCCATTGTGTTTCTATGTTAATCGCTTTTTTTGTTGTTGTTTGTTTTCTGTTGTTTCATATTTTTACATTACAGACAGCTTGTAATTAAAAATGACACACACACACACACACACACACACACACACGCAGATACATTTCTTAAGTTACGCATTCTTCAACACTCATGAACTGTTTCCTACATAAACAAGCACAGCGACTTAAGTCGGTCCGTCCTCTGAGGCTGTCAAAAGAGGTGGTGACTTTTTAATAAAGCCAAACACTGTCACAACTGAAGGGTACTCACGCCTCCCGCAGCCCGCCCTGTGACAGGTCGAAGACTTGTCGAGGGTTCAAGATCCACATGAACATCTGTAGCACCTTGGCACCCTGCAGAGAGACACACAGAGAGGTGATACAGATACCTCCCCACACACACACACACACTGGATTACAAGGTGTCCTTTAACAGCAACCGTACAATCTGAAACTATTCTCTCTGCTGTTATCAAATCCAGAATCTCTACAATATGAATGCGTCAGCTGCGACTCTCTTTATCTGATGACAGTAATCCCGTTTGAGCTGACGTCCTGCTAATTAAACGTTCTGTTGTTGGCAGCGTCGCAGGATGTAATAACTCCTGAAGCGAGATACTGCTGTAAGACGCCGAACAGCACGAAGATTTTAAACGTAGAGTTTAAAGGACGTTTTTTTTTTTTTTTTACTAATATCTGAAAGTGTCATGATGACATCTCTTCTGTAGAGGGAGGTTACTTGCAAGTTTTAGCAACACACATAAAATGAGTCATTTCTACAAGGACTGAAAATGATTTATAGACAGAGAGAAAGGAACACTTAGACTGGAGAAACACTAAATGTCACAGTGGACTAAAACACAATCAAACTCTCATTCGTTTTATTTTTCTTGTAATTTGTCGCCCTTACATAGAAGAAGTGTTCTCTGAATTCATCGCTCACAGAACCAGGGCTTTGCGTTTAGCCGCAATTCCATCGTAAATTAGCAACAAGCATTTGCAATCAACACATCATGGCCAAACGTTTGAATTTAACCCAATTATTTTCTATGAACAAGCAATGCCTTTCCCCTCGACACAGGAACATTTAAACTTTTGGATAGAGGTCGTGTTTTCATGAAGCTAAAGGTAGCTACCCTCAGATTAACTGATGCTAATTTTTTTTAAATTCATTTTGTAAACATGGTTGTTGTGTAAAACATGAAGAACATTAGATAGATGTAAAAATCACAGAAGTATCATGTCGTTATCCCATCGGCTCATATCCTTCAGGCCCACATTGAAAAATAAACAACCGGTAGTTTACGGGAACTTTGGACGCTTGAAGGCGTCTCAAAGGGACAAAAATGTAAAGGGTCGTCACACCTGGTTGCCTCCGCTCTTGGGATTGACAAACACCAAGATGGGCTTCATGAGAGGAGAGGGGAGAGGCTTCAACATGAACGGACGCCATTTTGACTCCTAGAGAAACGAAACAGGGAATATGCAGAAAGGTGAGCAATAACAAGGAAACATCCATAAGCAGAGTAGCTCAACTGTAATCCTTCAGCAGTTCATTTTCACATACACATGACTGCAGCTGTAATGTCGACCCAAACACCTCGTGTATGAAAGTAAAGGACGTAAACACAGCGTGAACAGTCAGAGTCTGTTGTGGTGTCACTTACATCCAGTCCCTTCTTGCTCGTCCGTCGCTTGAAGGATGTCCGCTTTTTTCTCCTCGCAGAGTTCTTTAGTGAGTTCTAGAGTCAGACACACACACACACACACACACACACACACACACACACACACACACACACACACACACACACACACACACACACACACACACACACACACACACACACACACACACACACACACACACACACACACACACACACACACACAGAGAGAGTTCATTGGTTAGCTCACTGTCACCATGCCCCCTGTGATGGTAATTAAAAGTGCAATAAAGCATGTGACTGAAGGATATGGGTGAGTTTGTGTTTCTGTGTTTTTTTGTGTGTGTGATGACGTGGACGCAGACTCAGAGTTCTCTCAGACCGATCAGACGTGTGTCAGCTCATATCAGATCAGAGCCCCCCGCCCACACACACACACAAACACACACACAAAGACACACACACACACACACAGCTTCTGACATGCGGCTTCTTCTAGACTTTAAATTTAGATTAACATCAGCTTGTCACATCGCACTGAACGACTGAAACTGAACCCGGTGAGGTAAAACCCGTGATCAGAGAGTGTGTGTGTCCGTGTGTTGTTTGTGTAAACATGTGTGTGTACACCTGTGGTTTCCTGACTTTGATGATCCAGGAGGGGGGTACTATGACTCCAGCGTGGGCCCCCAGTGAACACGGCTCCTCAATCTGATGCAGCATGAAACACGTCACCTTATTGTGGAACTGTGGGTAAAAAAATAAAAACTTGTTAATATTTCTTAGATTTATTCATCACTTCATAATCAGACATTTTTTTCCATCTGCACCATGACTGTCCAAAGCCTGACAAACAAAGTGTCTCTGTCCCTAAAATGGTTCATTTATTGCAATTTGACACAAAGCAGAGCCGGCTACCTTAACCATAAAAAAAATGATCTTAATGTTCTGTTATTCAAGATCTACTCAAACTGCTTTTTACAAGAAACTTAAGGTTGAGAGTGTCGCCCAATGACACATCGGACATGTTGCTGCAGGAAGTGGGAATCGAACCCACGACCTACCAGTTGAGAGACAACAGACCCGCCATCTCTAAATGTAATGCTCTATAACGTCTGCTGCATTTTCATATCTGCTCGTTTTCTCCCTTTTATTCCGTTTATGTGCATTTCTTGTATTTGCATTTCAGTCTTCACTTGTATAAACGATTCTCTGTCCTTATCTTTGTCTGTCAAAGCCCTCTGTAATCATCTGTTTCTAGTGGTGATGTTTAAATAAAGTTATTATTATTACTCACAGCCTGTTTACACCAGGAACAACTGATGGCGATGATTTCTTTACTGTGGAAGAACTTCTGTTGAAAACTCTGCAGAGACGAACACAGACACACTCAGGTAAGTCTCAACAACAATAACCGTCTTTGATGTAGGAGTGTGCGTGTGTGTGTGTGTGTGTGTGTGTGTGTGTGTGTGTGTGTGTGTGTGTGTACCTTTCCACATTGTCTACATTTCCCCTCTTGTCTTCGTCTGTGAACCCAGTGATGTCTCAGTGCGTTCTGCTGCAAGAGAGAGAAAGATTCAAGATGGAAAATAAACAGGATATTTGCAGGAGTTCTTCCTCTCCTGCATGTATGTAGTTATGCACACACACACACACACACACACACACACACACACTCACATCTCTGAGGCAGCGGGATCCTCCCTCTCTGTAGGTCGGCTTGCATCTGAAGTTAATCTGGAGAGAGACAGAGAAACAAAAACAAACAAACAAAGTGTGTTTTTTGCTTAGTAAGCCACCTACATTATTTTAGGATTGTTGTGGTGCTGTGTGTGTGTGCGTGTGTGTGTGTTAGTGTGTGTGTGTGTGTGGCATGGCATACCTTTTCCAGTTGCTCTATGCAGCCGTTGTGAACGACGATCTTACAGGCAGCACATTTCCTCCTGGGGGCCGACTTCTTAAAGGAGCAAACAGACACACAGCAGAGAGAGCGATGAGATACACAACAAACAAACACCAAGGCAGGAATACACACAGGTGACTGACACACAGGTGACTGACACACAGGTGACTGACACACAGGTGACACACTATGACAACCAAAGAGATGTCAAACTATCCTCTCATCGTCTCATTAAGTTTAAAAGCTCCAGGTGGGATGTTGACACTGCACTGTTTAAGTACACACCTTGACATTTACAGCGTCTCTCATTTCCTTCCTCAGTAACGACTCAAATGAAAGAAGGTAATCACGCTGCAGTTAAATCATCTGTTGTTGTGTCAGTGCTGATGCTTCTGAGGGTAATGGGCTGACCTGCACAACTGTTCACCTGTGCTAATGTTTAGACAACGACTAAATTAGGAGGAAAGGAAAATAAAGGGATTTCTGCCTTCAATGAATATCATCCATCCATCCATTTTATCCATACTGTTTTTTCCCTTCTGGGTCATGGGAGCCTGGACTGTTCACCAGCCAATCACAGGGCTGACATATAGGGACACAAGCAGCCACACTCGCACTGGCACCAGTTTAGAGACAATTAAGATAACGAGCATGGACTGTGGGAGGAAGAACCCTCGCATGCACAGGGAGAACATGCAACCTCCACACAAAGAGGTTTTTTTTAATAATAATAATCTAATAAAGTTTATTTATAAAGCACTCATCAAAACAAACGTCACAAAGTGCTTTACAGAAAAAAGAAAAATCCCAACAGTCAAATACACAACAATAAAATCCTATTAAAAAAGCATGAAAAATAAAACAACAGTCCGATTAACAGAGGAAAGAGAAACAAACCGAGACATATAAAACATCATGGATGAAACAAGGATTATAAGAAGGCCTTATGATAAAAATGTGTTTTTAAAAGTGATTTTAAAAGAAGACACTGATGTAGCTAGTTTTCCACTCAAAGCGCTCGGAGCGGCCGCACAAAAAAAGGCGGAGAGCTCAGAAAAACACCCTAGTTGGACACAGGGCCTAAGAAAGATGACGGCCAATATATAACTGGTTTCTTTCCTACCAAATGTAGATATCTGCACACAAAATCCCATGTTGGTCGGGCCCACCTGAGAGTCTCGCTGCAAAACGTCTGTGAGACTTTATTCAAAGAGTCGACTGAATCTCTCGTGAATTTCAGCGCTGAGTGTAAACCTGCCGTATCTCTCCCAGCACAGGTAGGAACGTGCTCGCTCATGTCAACTGTTACTTGTGTCAAGAGTAATCTGAGATTCCAGCGAGGTCGCTTCGTCCCGGCTAAGTAGCGCCAGATGGCAGCTCTGATGGAATATTTATCTTATTAAACACACGACAGAAAGAGATTTAAGCGAGTGTTCTTTTTTTTTTCCTTCCCCGTGTTCTTAAGCTCTCACTGTAATCACACACAGACAGTGGAAATGTGCAGAGGTGTCATTATATCATTGTCAGAGTGAAAGGTTATTACTTAGCTGTTGTTCTGCCAGAGATGTGTGTGGAAGGAGAGAGAGACTTCACCTTCACACACAGCTCTGCATCACTGTGTTCACTTCCTGTTTTGTCTGTCTGGCTGCTTTAAAGACTCAAAGACACGTCTGAATGAGAACGCTTCATCCCGTTTAAAATATTTGAACAACATTCAGCCGCATTTCATCCAAGAGGAGTACATCATGTTCTCTTTCCGCACTCTTGGATCAACACGACCTACCATTTCGATTTTAAATACTGAGAAATATCAGGTCAACACACGTGAATAAAACGCTTCATGTGAAATGAATCAAGTAGTGGAGTAGTAGTGTTCAGTGTGTATATACTCACTGCGGTCTTCAGCAGACACGTGTCCTCTCCGAGATAACACAGCTCTCCTGAACAACTCGTCTCCATCCACAGGTGATCCCCGTTCACGGCGTTCTCCTGCAGACACACACAGAGAGAGAGAGAGATAATGATTTATTGACCTGCATTATCCTCGCACATCTCTCTAATTCAAGATTATTTCCAGGCGCATTAAACTGCAACCATACGCGCATAAACACTCGGGTGTGAGAGCGGTCAACGAGCGTGTCAAGCACATAATTGAGGCTGCCGAGTAGGTCGCTAATTTCACGGTGGATGCTAATTCAAGGTGCTAATCAAAACACTATGATTCAAGTGCTAACTCACACACACACACACACACACACACACACACACACACACACACACACACACACACACACACACACACACACGTTGATGTGTGGATAACATGAACACGTGTCACCGGGTTCACCGTACAGGTTCAAGACCATGATGACATTTTTCTTTACTGACGTGTACTGAAGGGAACATTTAGTGTTCTTATGTGTTTTGTTCTGTTGTTTATAGATTCACCTCACAATTATTTAAATCGCACCTTTAATGTTTTGCACTGACTGTTATTTAATGTCTGTTTTTTGATAATTTTATTCTTTTTAAACATTGCTAAAAAACATTTTGATTCATCTAGGGGTATTCTTAAATATTCTTTATTCATATATATGTATGGGGGGGGGGGTTGTGGTTTAATTTGTAACAGATGTTTCATGTCATGTCTTTGTAACCTGCTACTGGATGATTTAAATTTCCCTCTGGATCAGTAAAGTATCTATCTATCTATCTATCTATCTATCTATCTATCTATTTGTACTTTTGTGCCATTACGTCAACTGTGTTTTCTAAAAATACCCACAGACCATTTCTCTTCTAAGGGAGACGATAACGGCTAAATTAATCTACATTTTATGAATCTAGATTTGTATCACCAACTAGGGGTGACCCCTTAAATCGACCCCAAGTACTCGACAATCTGTGCGTCAGAGCCTCAGTCTCTTACATCATCAGATCGTACACTCAGGTGAAAATGTATTTTAAAAAAATACTCTCAACCCTCGTTTACTTTGAAGAGGACACTTTGAAGGACACATTGGATATGTGGCTGCAGGAGCTGGGGATCGAACCCCGGCCCTTGCGGTTGACAGAAGACTATCTCTACCACTGATCCACAGCCGATTGTGGATTCTAATAAAGATGATGAATTTGAAACGACCGGTACTTTCCCCTCTGCCAAAAGTAACCTGTCTCTGTCAGATGAAATTCCCAGTATGACCAATATGTGCAAGAACTCAACATTAACAGCATAGATCTAGCATTTCTAGATCTAGCACTTTAAAAAAAGGGAAACAGAAGAAGTCTTGGCTTTTCAGACTTAATTCAAGTTCTGTATTTTGATTGTTTTTGACATAATTCTTCTGCTGCTGAAATGTTGATAATAACTAGTGACTGAAACCGAGAAGAGCCTGATGTTCTTCTAATCTCTCCGTGTGTGTCTCTCTCTTTCTCTCTGCAGGAAATCATGGCAAACATTCTGCTTCTGCCACAGCCGTCAAGTCAGCTTGCAGTAAATCCCTTTGAATGGCCATCAGTAAACACTTCCATTTCCTCATCCTCTCTGGTGACTTACAGGAAAACACAAAATACGAAACAAAAAAAATACAGCGTGCTATTTTGTGATTGATAAAGCCTCAGAGCCCCAGAGCGAATATATAATCACACTATCTGACTCATCTGGGTCTAAAAGGAGGTCAGTCACTGCATTAAATCAACCCTAAAGTGTATACTAATGAGTGATTATGTATAATGAATACCAGTGTGTGTGTGTGTGTGTGTGTCACACAGACAGCTAAAGGCCAGTGGTGACGTGGTGGAAGTGTCCCTGCAGACAGAGCCGGAGGGGACTCTCAGATGTGGGCTGACACAGTTCACATCTTACAATCAATAATACAGCACTTTTTTTTATTTGCTTATCATTACGAGTGTGTGATTCACTCCATGCCTGATTCAACAGTTAAACACACCTCTTAAAAGCGACGGATAGAGATGATGCTCTCTTGTTATTGAACTTCATTTCACATGAAGGATTTTGATTCTGAAGTATTGTGGATGCTGTTTCTGAGCACACAGGAGTCTTTTGTTTGTTGTGCGTTCTCAGCCTTGTGGGCTCCAAATTGAAAATGTGCCTAAACTGATGATTCTGTCGATCTTGTCTTTCTTGAAACAGATGAAAAATAGACGCACGCCTTTCCTTTCCCTCCGTCTGGCTCATTGTCGGGCAGCTAAAAGATGGCGGTTGTTATTCCAAATAGTCCAGACTGTGACTGAATCAGTTTTAACAGTAAATTAGAATGGGTTTTTTTTGAGACCAGAACGACAGATTGTGAGGGATGCACTGATCTGATACTCAAAACTAATACCGTCAGATACAGGCTGGAATAGCAGGATCAGGAATGTGTAACAATGAAGCGCATAAATTAAATGAATCTCTATGTTTATCTCATCGTGTGTGTGTGTGTGTGTGTGTGTGTGTGTGTGTGTGTGTGTGTGTGTGTGTGTGCGTGTACTAAATCATTCATCTACAAAATGTAACTCCTGACCTGATCCTTACACTTGAATGTCGATTTGTTTTGCATGAACATGTTTCTACTATTGTAATAATAAGAATAAGAATAGGCCTGTCTGTTAAAGGCAGGGTTGGTTATTTCCTCCAGATCCACTTTTTAAGATTTTGTTTGAACTTGTCTTCAGGTCCTGACAGAAGTTAATAACTCATGTTCTCTGAGAAAGGAACAAAGAAAATCCGTTATCTGTATCAGTTTGTAAGCCTGTAAAAACGTTGACTAATGTCTGCCACGAGGTACCAATCTGATGAACCAATCACAAGCCTCCCTGTCTCCCTGCTCGCTCTCTAACCATGGCGTGCACGAGCCCACACTCAATACTGTGAGTTTAGTTACGGCTGAATGAGACGTGAGACGACGTAGTTTCTACACGATGAAAGCGATGAGCTGAGGTCCGCTTCTGGAGCGATGGTGCTCGTGCATGTAAGTGAGGGGGGGGCGTGGCTTGTAGAGGGAGCACAGAGGGGAGGGGGTGCAGACGGAGCACTGAGGGAATGCTACTTTCAGAATCATGCTGGTTTTTGAAAATTACCAACCCTGCCTTTTATATGGTCAAAAAATTGTAAGTCGATATTTTCTGAGAGAGTATTGGAATCATTTCCAACCTTATAAGATCCTGACCTCACCGATTTTCTGAAATATTTTGTGTCATATAACTCACAAGAAGTCGTTTACAGAACTAGTTTACAGGACTTGTGGGTCACGTCTAGAAAGATATTCATTGTGCGTCTTCTAGTGTATTCTAAGGCTTCAAAGAGCCTTTTCTCTAAGGTGTCTACACAAGAGAAACAGAGGGTTCAGTTCAGTGTAGGAGGTTAGATTGGATCAAAAGAAATGCTGCTCTCTGCTGAAATGGCGACCTTGTGGATAATGCAGGGGTTCAGTTTTTATCATCACAAGATGGAGAATAAGTGACGATATGAGGTTGAGGTTAAGAGTGCAGCCGACATGGACGTGTTCTGTTTCGCATGGGTTAACAAGGTGGACCAGCTTTTATAAATGTCCTGCTTTTTTTGTTGGGGCAGATTTCAATGGAAATGAGGTTTTCTGATGCACTTCATGACTTCTTCCTTTTCTACTTTGCAGAGATGATTCGTGACATTTATGGGAACACTTCTACATCAATTTGGCATTTCTCTAACCATCGGACCTTTGCAGCATTTTAAAAAGCAGAAGAGATTTTTTTTTTTTTTTTTAAAGTTTCTTCAGCTTTGAGAGGCGTTATGAAAGAGAGAGCCATTAAGTCCGTGCGAAATCAAACCATGAAGAAGTCGCATCCTGTCACTTAAAACTTTCTTTGCCATCTTTGGTTGTCAAGACATTTTCAAAAAAAAAAAAAAAAATTAAAATAAGAAAGCTTCTTTTCACTTCCACATGAACATACGGCTGCTGAAACCAGTCTGCTAACAAATCTGTTGGCATGAAAAAAATCCAAATGTCATTTAGTGACTCAGCCAGACAGAATAAGGACAATGCAGACAGTCTTTTTGTGCAGTATTTGGAGCCATGTGCATGATGCACAGTTTGCATTTAGGTTTATTAAAAGTTTGAGCATGTGTGAAAGTAGAAAAAGGTGTTTGTGCATGGCTGACCGTCCAGTCCACATAGGTTCGTAGCTCCTTGTTGGGCCCGTTGGATGCAGGAGGCAGCGACGGCTGAGGTGGACCGAGGTGCTGGAGGCCTGAACGGGAGATCGCTTTCCTAAAAAAAAAAACACAAACACAAAAAATAAAAGTATTAACGATCAAAGTCTGTCCGTAAAGAGAGATCAGCGATATCAAAATCAACACTGTCATCCGTCTTTGTGACACGTCTCTCTCACCACAGAGCAGCGACAACACAGAGAGAACTAAATCGAGAGTATAATTTAGCATGTAAATTAATTATTCATGTTGGGAGAGCACATTTCAGGCGGGTTCAGCTGCGGAAATTTTGGTGGAGAAGAAGTGGGAACAGCTTGGCGGAGAGACTGCCAGCAGCACTTTGGGGTGACGAGAGAGAGACGGAGACAGATCTGTTCTGTCAGAGGATGAGTCAGCACACATCTCTCTCTCTCTTCATGTTTTAATCTCTGACTCTCGCCCTGTAATACTTCTACTTCCCATTCTATGTCCGCAAAATATTTATCTATTTCTGTATGTTTGGATTTTCACCTGACATGCAGGAAAGTAGCCACAGGTCTGAGTCAAAGCCAGGCTGCCTGTTGCCTAGAGCCTCAGCACACAGGGTACAGGTAACCAACCTGGGTTCCTGTGTTGCTTGAGTTCTGATGTGTGTGTGTGTGTGTGTGTGTGTGTGTGTGTGTGTGTGTGTGTGTGTGTGTGTGTGTGTGTGTGTGTGTGTGTGTGTGTGTGTGTGTGTGTGTGTCAGTCTATCTGTCAGTGGGAAAGGTTGCACACAGCATCTGACATCACCTGTTGAAAGTTTCAGAGGCCGTCTGTCTAAAATTGTCAACCAGGACAAAGAGGAGTCCACTTACACACACGCATACTGTAACCTGATGACACACCCTGACACATAAACACACACACGCACACACGCACACACACTCACAGTCAATGCATGTACGCGTCCTCGCGGCTCGAGGGCTAAAAATAGTTTTTGCGGGGGCGACAACAACAGAACAAATGCAAGGACGTATGGTGACTGGACATATGCTGCAAAGGGCAGGGGACCACACACACACACACACACACACACACACACACACACACACACACACACACACACACACACACAAAAACATGCATACAAAGTCACAAAGTCACACACACACAAACACACACACACACACACACACACACACACACACACACACACACACAAAAACATGCTTACAAAGTCACAAAGTCACAAAGTCACACACACACACACACACACACACAAAAACATGCATACAAAGTCACACACACAAAGACATGCATACAAAGTCACACACACACACACACACACACACACACACACACACAAAAACATGCATACAAAGTCACAAAGTCACACACACACACACACAAACACACAAACACACGCACACACACACACACACACACACACAAAAACATGCATACAAAGTCACACACACACAAAAACATGCATACAAAGTCACACACACACACACACACACACACACACACACACACACACACACACACACACAAAAACATGCATACAAAGTCACAAAGTCACACACACACACACACAAACACACAAACACACGCACACACACACACACACACACAAAAACATGCATACAAAGTCACACACACACACACACACACACACACACACACACACACACACACACACACACACACACACACACACACACACACACACACACACACACACACACACACACACACACACACACACACACACACACACACACCTCATGACTCGAGTGCTTTCAGGGAAGTGACTCGAGCGGTAAGAACGTTTTATTAAAAGCATTTATCTGGAAGTGAAACCAAAGGCAGAAAGTGAAAGTGTGACATCGACTGTGTGAGGCAGAAGTCAGGCTTCAGTTGGTTGTGGTATTTCTTTGCTTGGTATCATTTGTTTCCTTTTGTGTGTGTGTGTGTGGTGGAGCGGGTAAATCTGCATTCACACGGAATCTAATTTAAGTTGTTCATAAGCTGGATCTGTGTTTCCTAAAGCAACACTCTAAATTAGAATCACAGAACTGGTGGTGACCGACGGCTGTGTTGATCAAAGTAGCTCATGTCATGTCAAATGTGGTCACTGAGACCCACGACACCATAAACAAATGGTAAATGGACTTGAGCTTGTCAAGCGCTTTCCAGTCTCCTAGGATATTTGAGGAACTTCAGTAGCCTGAGCTTAGAATCCAACATGGCCGCTCCGTCCATCAACAGTAAAGTTAAGCCGTACATTACAGTATTTATTAGCAACGTAGTCTCATGTTTGTGTAACTAAATCAAAAACACCAATAGTTGTTGTGAAACAGCAAGACAGAGTCCAAGACAAATTTCCATTTTGGGACAATAACATACATCTTATCTCTAAACAAAAGTACTCCCGGCTTTTCAATATGGCAACTGCCATCGCTGAGCCTCACAACACTTCTTCAAAACCCAATGCTGATTCTACGTCCGTCTGTTTTATTCAGTCTACTCTTACCAGCCACCGGACATTTTGCAAATTTGCCAACTGTCCTTTGACACAGACGTTACAATTTGAGAAATATCATTGGTTAACTGTGAGTTTAATCCGATACTTGATCCTAAACGTCTTGGCCGATGCAACATACAGTACTTCCAACAAGTTTCATGAAAACCAAGCGACTAGTTTTTCTGTAATCCTGCCGACAAAGGAACCAACGGCACTGAAACACGACCTACATGGCACAGGTGACAAAAATTGTGAAAACAAGATCCTCATCGTTATGAAAGGCGTCTGATCCAGGGTCCTAAGTCTCTGACTAGACTCTTCTCCTCTGTCGCCCCCCGGTGGTGGAATGAACTTCCAAACTCCATGTGATCTTCAGAGTCCCTCTGTACCTTTAAGAAAAAGCTAAAGACCCAGCTCTTTCATGAATACCTACTAACTTAATGATGATGGTCTCCATATTATTGATGATGATGATGGTAATGACGATGGTTTTTGTTTGATAACGATGACTTATAAGATGGTTTCTATACTGATTAGAGCTCTCAAGAACTGCCCTCAATGTTGTGCTTTGCCTCTGGTCACTTCCTGTCAGCACCTGTGTGTCCAATCAGACTCAAAGCTGATCGTTTGCTCTTACTGACATTGTTCCCTTTTTTCTAGATCCTTGCTTGTGTTGTTCTTACTCTCTGATGTACGTCGCTTTGGAGAAAAGCGTCTGCTAAGTGAATTAGTGAATTGTTACACCTTTACTTTGAAAACACTTAACTTCCTCTGCTTTTTGCTGTGAGTGTTGAGCCTTCTGGATCATTTAAAACTGATTACAGTTGATCATCATATATGAATGAATGAGATCTGTGTGTGTGTGTGTGTATAATGAGATGATCCTCGCATTAAAGTGTGTATCCGTAGAGCGATTTGCGTCTAAACAGGCAGAGAGTGAAAGTCAGAGCTCAGCTGCATCACTGTACTCAATGTACTCAACACAAAACAAGGTAAATGGATACACACTTCTACACAGAGTGACACACACACACACAAACACACAGACACTCTCATTAAGAGGTCGTGGGCACCATTACATTTGAGTGAGCCCTAATCTACTAAAAGCAGGCAGGATCACAGGCATTAAGGCTCACTTCTAAAATACACACACTATCACACACACTATCACACACAAACACAAACTGTAGTGTCAAGCTTCTGTGACTGCACACAGAAACACACACACTTTGCCTGAGAGTTATTTTAAGTAGATTTGTCCGCATAAAAAAGGCCAGTTAAATTCGCTGCACTCTAAAAATAAGCACGTTTAAAAAGCATTCAAATAAACAGGAGGGATGACCAAACAAAGCCGGAGCGACTCCTGAAAGAACACAATCACATCAGCCAACAATAGCCTGAGAAGATGTTAGGACATGTGGATTTAAAGACGCTTAAACATGTGGATTTAAAGATGTGAAGATGTTTAAATATATGGATGTGAAGATGCTTAAACATGTGGATTTAAAGATGTTTAAACATGTGGATTTAAAGATGTGAAGATGTTTAAACATGTGGATTTGAAGATGTGAAGATGTTTAAACATGTGGATTTAAAGATGTGAAGATGTTTAAATATATGGATGTGAAGATGCTTAAACATGTGGATTTAAAGATGTGAAGATGTTTAAACATGTTGATTTAAAGATGTGAAGATGTTTAAACATGTGGATTTAAAGATGTGAAGATGTTTAAACATGTGGATTTAAAGATGTTTAAACATGTGGATTTAAAGATGTGAAGATGTTTAAACATGTGGATTTAAAGATGTGAAGATGTTTAAACATGTGGATTTAAAGATGTTTAAACATGTGGATTTAAAGATGTGAAGATGTTTAAAAATGTGGATTTAAAGATGTGAAGATGTTTAAACATGTTGATTTGAAGATGTTTAAACATGTGGATTTAAAGATGTGAAGATGTTTAAACATGTGGATTTAAAGATGTTTAAACATTTGGATATGAAGATGCTTAAACATGTGGATTTAAAGATGTGAAGATGTTTAAACATGTGGATTTAAAGATGTGAAGATGTTTAAATATATGGATTTAAAGATGTGAAGATGTTTAAATATATGGATTTAAAGATGTGAAGATGTTTAAATATATGGATTTGAAGATTTGATTCGATACAGTTGAATATTGTTGCATTATTCTTTTACTAACAAAGAATAAAACTTCAAAGTACAGTATATGCTCTAAAGCAGGGGTACCCAAACTTGCCGTTCGAAGGGGCGGCAGTAGCTCAGTCTGGAGAGACTTGGGCGTGAAACCGGATGGCCGCCGGTTCAAGTCCCGCTGGAAATTTGGTAGCTGGAGAGTTGCCAAGTTGACTTCCTGGGGACTGCCAGGTGCCTCTGAGCAGCTCAGGAGCTCAGAAGTGTTCACTCTGTCATCTCTCCTTCAGTGCATGTCCACAGGATGCTGTTTGTACATGTGTGTGTGTATTTCAGCCTGCATGTGTGTTTAGCATGTCTCAACAACAGAGTGTAAAACTGGATTTTTCCCTTGCAGGATTAATAAAGTCTATTTTAGGACCCCCTTATGGCATTAGCCCCTGCTGGGGACCCCCCTCTATTCCCCTCAGGATGTCAGATGAAGTCCTAAAATGTAATTCTGCTGCAGGTCTTGATGCCTGCTGCAGATCCAACTTCCTTTTGGATAATAATAAAGAAGTTTGATTTTGTTGATATGAAACTAAATCAAAGTGTTTTCTATAAATGTGGACTTGACAAGGTGAAATAATTAGAGTCTGTTGAAGTGATAGATGATAAATGCACTCTTAGATTATCTGTAGACGCATCAAAGGCATATTTGTAAAGAAGTGTTGTCTCACTAACTGCTCACATTCAAACAAGTCAGGTAAGAGAGCGAGAGACTCTCAGCGTGCTGAACAAACCTCCGCTCGAGAGATGAAATGAAAACGTGAATAGAAGAGTTGAATGCAGCTGCTCTCTGCTCCTCTCGCTCTAACACCACCTACTCCCTCTCTCTTCATCATCCTGCCTCCCTCCTCTTCTTCTCTTCATCTGGACCCTTCCTCTTTTTCTATCTCTGGAACTAATCGTCCTCCTCTTCCTCCTCCACTCTCCTCCTCCTCCTCTTCCTCCACTGTCTTTATCAGCTCTGTCAGATCCTCCACCTCCTCTCTAATCTCCCTCTTTTCTCTTGTTGCTCCTCCTTTTTTTTTACCATAACTGCTCTTCTTTTTCATCCTCTCCTTATTTTTCCTCTTCCTCCCTCTCCTCCTCCTCCTCCTCCTCCTCCAGCAGAGGTGGGTTGTCAGCGTTGCTATGCCAACTGCACAGCGGGAGCATCGGCAGCTCATCCAGTAATTATATTGGTGGAGAATATGGTGTGTTTGTGTGTTCATGTGTGTGTGCATGTGTTTCAGTAACTTTACAGTAGAAAGCGAACGCTGTTACTGATACAAGAGCAGATTATATTCTGTGTTAAATGCAGATCATAGACACAGAGAAAGGTGTCAAATCTTTCATTTCTCACCTGTTTTTTAAAATACAAATCCACTGTGACGATGCTAATGAGTAAAAATATTAGGAGCTGTTTCTTCAGCTTGTTTTCAGGTGGTTTAAATATGCTTCCACTGCTCCTTTGCGGCCGTCTTTTCACCATGACTAGGCAGCAGGGTTGTTGATTAAAGATAAGCGAGAACAAAGTAAGTAAGAGCCACGAAAAAAAAAAAAAAAAGGCAGCTGCAAGTGGGAGGAATCGAATTGAACATCCTCTGCCTCGCGAAGCAGAAGATGTTGTGATTATGTGGGAGAAGTTGTTTGACAAAAGAGGCACACAACTGCTCCAGTGTGGGTTTTAGTGTGAAGCCGGTTTCTCTCTACAGGAAAATGTTTACTCGGGGATTTTCAAAAGTTAACTTACATCTCACATTAAGAGACCACCTGTGTGATATGAACCGAGTCAGCTCAGGAGTTTTAACCCGCTGCTTGAAGCTGGAAATGTTCCATCACTGTATTTTAGAGATTTACCGATTTCAGTCTAATGCTCTGTCAAATACGGCAGCTTGGAAATTAGCCCTGTGCTTCAAACTATGACCTGTAAGGACCAATCAGGGAAATGTTCTGATGTGGCGACTAAGTCATGTGACGCAGAATAAGGAGTGAGAGAAGTGCGGTTGGGATTCAGCGTCATTGGATGGGTCAAACACGGCTTTCAACCTGGAGGTTAAATTAAGTTACCTACAAAAAGTGTTTGTTTTTTTCCTGGCAGCAAACGGGAGCGCTTGCATGAAGCGTTTTGTGCACTGAGAAAAAAAAGCGCTGCAAGTCCGTCCTGTCTCTATGACAACGGTCGCTGTATGACCGACACGGCTCCGTTACTTTTTTACTGCAGGTTTTATATTTTAGATCGTTTATTTCCCGATCAGAGGCAGAGGTGGGTACATGACATAAAACTAAGGGGAATATCTTACATTTGGAAAAGAGCGCAGATGATGTCAACAAGCGCCTTTCTGAAAAGTTGAACGTTTTTCAACTTGAGCGCTCGGAGCGGCCGCAGCAAAAAGGCGGAGCTGGGCATTGCGCTTTCTTCCAGTTGCCAGCGTGCTGCTGCGATCGCTCTCTACACATTGAAAACAAATGAAGACGCTGCAGCTCGGGAAAAAAAACCGCTAGGTGGACACGGGGCTTAATACATACATAGGGTGTCATTTTTGGAGTTAAAGGCCACCGAACAAATTGCAATATTTGACAAGTTTTGGCTGAGAACATGTAGCTACTGTTGATGAAATAAAAGGAAAGGAATTAGCACTATATGAGACAAGGGGAAACACAAAAAAGCACACATTTTGACACAATGGTAAACTTTGGAGAACGTCAATGAGGTTCTTTTTTCAGAGCAAATCTTCCACTTTAAGTTATTAGATGTTCTTAAAACTAACAGGGGAAAAAACACCTGCACAGTCCTGATAGCTCCCCGCTAAAAGCTGTCACCATTAGCCTTCAACAGTTACTAACATCCAGAGCCATTAAAACTCCAGCCTTACATTTAGGCTGTCAAGAATTAATTTGTTTCACAACCACTTAACTAAAAGAAAAACTACAATAAAATGATGTTCCACTCTAGTTATATCATTCTCCTAGAGGCAGAATGTCACCTGGCAGCAGCTCACCTGTAGCCGAGAAGCCGGTGAAACCATCGCACCTTCTTCCCCCTCCCTCTCCTTCCTCTCCGTCTGCCTGCTCCAACATTTATCATTGTTACTCTGAGGACTTCTCTCTCTTAATCTGCCGCTGATATCTTTGTATTTTTTCCCGAGCAGAATGAGTCAGCCGGCACTTATTTCCCCCACACTCGCAGCACGGTCAGGTAATTACGCCGATCGCCTTGATGGGCAACAGAGACCTGACACCAGACATCTGAGCTCTGCACTGAGTCACAGAGTGTGTGTGTGTGTGTGTGTGTGTGTGTGTGTGTGTGTGTGTGTGTGTGTGTGTGTGTGTGTGTGTTTACTCAGGTGAGTTTACAGTAAGCAGTAAAAATTTACGGTTTAGAGATCAGCTCATGTTTGAGGAAGGCAAAAGAAAGTGGTAAGAGAAGATCATAACTGGAGGGAATAGTGGATAAAAGAAAACTCGATAGTGAGTGTGTGTGTGATCGGTGGTGTCCAGTGAACTCTGACACTGGATCCTCACCTCTGTCCTCAACGTCACCTCTGACTCCACAGATTAAAAGGTAAACGCAGAAACACAGAGTAATCAATTTAGAGAGATTAACAGCATATCATAGACAACATTTATGCTAGGGTCGTCACCAAACAAGAATTTTAATCTTAAATTAACTAGTTATAATCAAATATATCTACCTGTTTTAAAATCATTAAAAAAGCCCAAAACTATGAGTTATATTTTGAGTTATTGGTGTTTTCACTGCAGATTAAAAATGCTTATAAAAACTTGTTGATAATTGAAAATGTTAAAATGTTAGCTGCATATTAACTTAAAATGTTCAATACATTTCTTTAATCCTGAACTGAAAACAACAAATACATTAAAGAGGTAACTAAGCGATGTCACATATTCTTATGATAAATCTCTTATTATTGGGTTATTATAGGATAGGATGGGACTTCATGCAGGGAAATAGTAAAGAATGGCTGCACAAACATTTAATGTACACATTTGCCTCTTTTACAAATTTCTGTCTTTTTTAACGCTCTCAATTTTCTGCCTTTTCTCCTCTCATCCTTTTTTCCCGTACAGGTGAATCCGTTCTATTTTTGGATCATTACGTAAGAGAGATAACCTGGCAAAGGCAACCCGAGATACACACACACACACACTCACACACACACACACACACACACACACACACACACACACACACACACACAGAAGCACAGGGGCTCAGGCTTACACACACACACATTATCAGTGGTATTCAGAGAGGCATTTAGCTGAATGTTTGTGCAGCACAGTATTCACTGATACGAGGATTTGAAGTCCAGAAAGAGCCACATGTTATCGGCCTTTTTTACGCTGATTAAGGATGTTAGTTCTTCACAGAAAGCAGAGAGAATAATCTGTTCCTGTGGATTTTACATTCTCATTGCAAAGTAATACTACTGAAAGTATTACACATTCTACAATAAGTCATGCTTTTAACACAAGAAAGTGTGAATCGTCACTCGTGCCGCAGTGTAACACATTCACAGTTTCAGTTTTTAGCTTCACATAAATGTTCTCTTCATACGTATAACGCAGCAAGACGATTCATTTGAATGTTCTGGTTTGTCCAAGGGCTTTTTCCCAACCACTGTAGAGACTTACTGCCTTATTCACAAATCATCCTCAGGGCAGAAGCAGCTCATAAAGACTGAAACTCCTATAAAATATGCACAAGGCAATTATACTTTAAAGGGCACATAATATGAAAAATCCACTTTGTGTTTTTGAACATATATTTGGGTAACCTGAGCGTCTACAGACCCACAAAATGTGAAATAAACCCATCCAGTGCTTTGTTTGTGGTCTGCATACAGAAAAATGCTCAGTTTCAAATGTGCTCTCCTTGTGATGTCACAGTGGGATTCTGGTAAAAAAAAAAAAAAAACTCTCCCCTCCCCTGGAATCTCCACCCATGGACTCCACCCCCAGTCTAGAACAAAACTTTTGCGCAAGTCGGCCATTCTTATTCTCGCTAAAGAGGAGTGAAGTCTACCGGGAAAATTCATTTAAAGAGACACACACACCAAAACGGAGCGTTCTGAGAGAGCTGGTTTATACAGGGTCACAAACCTCCTCTGGTGCTTGATTCATGTTATATTTTGACCAAAGCACAGCACAGATGTTTCATTTAGACCACAGGGGGACTGTTTGAAAAGGTGGAGAAGGGGGATGATATGTCCTCTTTAAGAATAATTCAGATTCAGAAAGACATTTAGTCCTTGAAGTCTGAGCAGAGTTACAGTTACAGTGCAGAAAACTCCAGGTAATGTGCCTCATAGCATCAGCGTTTTGTTAAAAAGAGAATATAATTCAATTCTAATCAACATATTGAAGGCAGTCAGAATTCATTTATCTCACTAATGACTTCAAAAACCCATAAGACTACAAAACTCTGAGCATGGGCCAAAGTTAAACACAGTCTGCAGCTAAATGATTTATGAAGCCCAGATCACTAAGTGCACATTCAATAATCACAGAGTGCATGATACTTAAAAAAAAAACATGCTTTCCCAGCCAACTCTGTATTATACAGTATTGTCTAATGTCTGAAATATATTATGACATCATGGTATTGAGAGCTGGATTGTTGGGGCGGGGGGGGTGGGTTCCCATGCTGACCTATGACCTCCAGCGTTTACAGCCAACGTTACCTGCGGTGTATGCAGTTGAGAAGCCGGTGAGGCATCGTGTCAGTCGCACCGGTGACAACGCTGGTGACATCGGAGTTCATCACTACCAGCGTTTAAATGACGGCCGACATTTGAAACGACGGAGGAGAAAACCAGACACTTGAGAGATCTGTCAGCTGAACGCTACAGTTTAAATCTTAATGACGACACAGTATCTCACACACACACACGTACGTACGCACACACACACACACACGTACGCACACACACACACACACACACACACAGGTAAAAGCAGCTTTTAGATAGAGCTCAAACAGTAAAGCTGACAGTAAAGGACACTTGAAGACTCAGTCAGCACGTCCTCCACTCAGCTCGATGATCGTTCTTTTCTTCTGTTGCTCCAATTCTGCTTCTTTATCTCTCTCTCTCTCTTTTCGATCTTCCCTTTTCTTTATATCTCTCCCCCGTTTCTCTACCTCTATTCATCCTCTCTCTCTCTCTCTCTCTCTCTCTCTCCCTCTCTATGTGGGTCAGCGTGAAAGGATCGCTCGTTGCCGCTGGTGACACAGCATGCCCAGAGTGTGTTCTACATGTGTGTGTGTTTGTGTGTGTGTGCAGGACTCCTCTCAGTGCCTCAGGTAATGGACTGTGATGGATAAAGGTCCATCAACATATGCAAACACACACAAAAACACACTTAACGAAGGAGGACAAAGAGGGCTTAAGCATCACACAAAATCTGCTGTCACTTGTAACAAACCTAAAACCGGTCTTTGTCAACAACTACACCAGTGTACCTTCAATTATCTGACATTTGCTGATACAATGGGACTCTGAGCTCTGCAGAAATGTGGGTAACCTACACTCAATATTGCACTTGAATGCATCGTTTGCGGACACTGGCAGAAGGCTAACACTGCTGCTGCAACTCTGCAAAAGCTGCTTCTTCTGTGTGTGTGTACATGTTGAAGAAGTGGATTTAAACTGATAATAGAGCTGCATGAAAACACTATCTTTTATTAATTAATGTCAGTAACATTACAAGGTCATAAACTTTAAAAAAAATAGGAACTTTTGGGCAGTGTAATGTCATGCAGCAATGCACAGAGTTGGCAAATATTACACAATTATTTGCAAGTCCCTGCACGTTGCAATGTGAATGGTGAAACGGTTTATCTTGCAATCTTCAAAGTAGAGGATATTTTCATTTTTGACTGTGTTAACGCTGTTAAATTCTTGTCCTGTGATATTCAAATCTGCTGCTGGACTTTAAAGATTATCTTCCATCTTCACAATTCTATAAATGGATTGTATGGGATGGATTATTTGCTTGAGGAGTAGAGGATTTTAAACAATCCGAAAAAAAGAAAAGAAAATGTCTATGTGTATCCAAAAAAATGCATATTTGGAGATACATAGGGAGATGAAAATTAGTATTTTATTTGTTTTCTGGTTTTAATTAAAGAGAAAACACCAACTATCATGCAGCTGAATCATACAACACTGAAAATTCAGCCTCAGTCTGAACCCACCGAAACACACAGGAACATGACTGCACACATGCCACAAGTGACAATAGCAGGAAGAAATCAACACACACATGCTCACACATACACACAACACACACACACACACACATGTTAGCATAGCGAGGTCCAGATAGCGCCTCTCGTGCGCTAATTAATTGTCATTCTGCAGCGGCACAACTTCTTATCTGCACACACACACACTTGGGGAGATAATCTCAAACGCTTTCCCATCTCATCTCCCTGCTTTTTCGTTCGTCTGGTGGTGGTCAGCGTGTTGTTGATGTGGTGTAAAAAGGGGGGCAGGGTGTGAAGGGTGCGGTAGTCATGGCAACCGCACTCAGACTTCCTTCCCTGTTTTTATCTGAGCGTACAGCAGCATTCCTCCCCATGTGTGTGTGTGTGTGTGTGTGTGTGTGTGTCTGTCTGTCTTCCTCCCAGTCTGTTTGTCACAAAACGCAAACGTCTGCTGCAGGACGACAACCAGCTAGCGACCAGCATGAATGTTGTTGTTTTTTTTTTACCCAGCAGCCCCTCCTCCCCCCCACTATCCCTATTATCCACCAAATAAAACACGTGACGCACCTGTGGGACATGAAAGCGGCACAATTGGCCCACTTAGGTCCAGATAGAAAAACACACAAAAGACTCAGATGTGGTCCTGATGTGACCCGGATAAGAGGAGACATGACGGAGAACATGTTGAATCTTGACCACGAGCTGAACGATGAGCAAAGGTTACAAAGCAGATGTGCAGGAGACACATCATCTGGGATCAGGAGCATGACCCGGGACATGCAAGACAAACCAAATGAGATCCACTCTGACATGGTCGTCTTTGTGTCAGCGGCCTCATGAAGTGTCCTGGATTCTGTTAATAATCGGAATAATTGCATTCCCGTATGTAGGATATCTCAATAGTTTCCATCTTGTGAAAAGGAGATACTTTCCATGAACATTAGCTAAACATGCTACACTGGTCAATTTCTGCAAAGCGAGCATAGACTATGATCAATCAGTAAACCCTGGAGCTGGTTTTAAATAGTTGCACAACTCGTTAAATACTCAGACTCGCTGTGTGATGAAGCATCACTGCTGACTTTTTCAGAATCTAAACCGGCCTTTAATGCATTTAATAAAAATGCAATCTTATCATACTTTAATTTATGTTAAGGCAAAGATAGAAGCAGAAGTTATCATGCTTGTAAGGTGTGGACTGATACGGGGCTGTCTGACTTTTGCATTTCGTTGTTTTTGCTTTTATGTTTATTTAACTGTAAGAATGACTTTAAACGTTCCTATTGGCCAATAAAGCCGTTACCAATTCTAAAAGGAAGAGAAGCTTTAGTTTAAATAGAATTGATGCATTTTATGGCAGAACAATAACTAGTTTCAGATCTTTCTTTTGCCTGCCAGATCAGCTGTTGTCTTTTCAGGGTTTCATGATGCAACATGTTGGAATGAAATAAGAATTTCTGTTGTTTATGTCACAAGAAATGTTCACACTTCTTTGAGTTATAACACTTGTTAAGCAACTGGTGCAACTTCTGCAAAACTATTTCTGGAGGAATTTCCTTGTGAATAAGCTTTCAGCTGGTCATGATTTGTCCAGAAGAACAAGAAAACTGTTTTTTAAAAGTGCGTTCTGAGGGTAAAAAACATTTATTCTAAAGTAACAAAAGGTTTGTTTTTGCTTATTATTGTTATTTTTGTTAGACTTTTATGTCTTTATTGAATAGGACAGCTGAAGAGAAAGTGGGGGGTGAGATACATGAAGGGCCGAGGTCGGATTCAAACTGTTGGCCACTGCGATGACCCTTCCGTACATGGGACGCACAACATATCCGCTAGGCTATCCGGCGTCCCTATTGTTTGTTTTTGATGCTTCAAATGAGTCAATGGTTAACCTTAAATCAGAAGTTGATTGCATGTTTGTACCAAATATGAATGCATACTAAATCTGAGTAAAGGTGTGACAGTTTAAAAGTTTAAATTCTGAAGTATTACAAAGTATTTTATTGATGCTACATTTGAGTTCCCCGCCTGTGCTCATATTTCTATACAAAAAACTTTTCACCAGCGTGATCGTGACTGAACTTTTTTTTTTCTCTCTGCTTTAATAAGTAAAATATATTTAATTATAGGCCGCTCGTCTCCGCTCTGTGTGTCTCTGACAGTGTGTGGGTGTGTGAGAGCAGCTGCAGCCGGGTACACCATCAACTCTTATTAGATCACCGTCTTCTCACACACACACGCACACACTCACACACAAAAGTTGACAAGCAGGCACTTCTGGAGAACACTCAGTTCTTGTGAAAACATAAACGTTTTTCATACATGCAAAGCACTCAGAGAAAAAGGGAAAACAAGGATTATGATGAAAAATGAAGACATTCATGCAGTTTCACGGTCAGAGACAGATTTCAAAATAGCACAAAGTTAGAGGTGATTGTTTTTAAAGAAGAAAGGAAAACATATATTCACCGAAAAAGAACTATTACTGATCATCAAGGCACCAGAATGAAGCACCATTTAGCGCAGGCGGCGGACAACATTGTCCTTTGCTTGAGGGTGATTGCCTGTGGCCTGCATTGTTGTGTTAGCGTGCTAATAGCTCGTAGCTTCATATTGCACAAACCTATAGACACTTCAGTGAATCCAAATAATCTCTTTCATCAAATAAATCTTTAGCTGCAGCCAAGACTGACAACAATGTGAGAAAAAAACAACCTGTGGATTTGTGAATATAATACATTTTGTCTCTGATACTAGTACAAACGGTACAATGTAAAATGTGTGTGTGTGCGTGTGTGTGTGTGTGTGTGTGTGTGTGTGTGTGTCCGGTTGTGAGTCTGGATCCAGGAAGTCTGACTCTTTCCCTCTGACCTTCCTCCCTCTATTTATAAAAATCTCTCAAAAACATGCATGTCATTTCACCCTCTCTACTTTTTTTCTCTGAATTCAGTCTTCAGTCTTCATGATTGTGATTTTCTTCTTCTCGATATGACTGAGTAATCATTTTTGTCTACTTTCCCAGTACAGTATGTACGCACCAACGCCTGTCAATCATAACTGGAACTGTGGAAAGCAGGAGCCAATTAAATGTAGTGAAGAAGCTCCAGAGAGTTTATCCACTGGATTCTACCATATGGGAAAATGATGCTGGTGTGCCCGTCATTCATTATTCCCAGAGGATGAATATAATTACTCAGTGCTAGTGTTGGTTTAAATGTCTCAGCAGCCATTGGCTAGATTGCCATGATAATAAGTCAACACATTCAGGTCGTTACTTTGATGCCCCCAAAACACCATCGATAGTCAGATATAGAAAACAACTACAGCTGGTGAACATAACGGATCACTTAGCAGCTTTAAGGAGCTGGTTGAGAAGAAAAAACAGAACAAATAGAGCACAAACATTGGACTTCAATTCATCCTTCATATTTAAGTAAACAAACAACTGTTTGCTCACAAGTTCATTACAGGAATTAAAAAAAGGTGAATAAACGTACTAATCGTTGATTTCTTGTCTCTCATTACGGATTATTTTGAGCAATATAAGCCTTGTTAGTGAACTACTGGGCCTTACTAGAATAGCTACAGACTCTTTTTATTGGCTGGTTATATATATTTTGTAATTTCAGTCATGTGAATACATTGAAAACCTGACCAGAATGATTATGACATATACATCTCTACTTGGGACTCAGATCACGTCTTTGCTTTTCTCTCGGGTCTGCTTGTTTCTAATCTGCCTCCCCGCATGACGGGACAGAAAGTTCAGATCTATATCTCAACATTTCTACATCTCTGCAGGATTTCAAACAACACGTGCGCATCTTATTTGTCCTTTGATTGAGAAGGTGAAGGTCTGTGTGTGTGTGTGTGTGTGTGTGTAAGTAGAGTGAGCAGGCATGCCCTTAACTTCACTCCTCTGTTGGCCTACATTCCTCTCCTCTGAGGGTGGAGGAGGAGGAGGAGGAGGAGGAGGAGAGGAAGACAAAGGAGGGAAAGTTAGATCAGAGAGAGAGAGAGGTGGAGGAGAAAGAGAAAAACAGAGAGATTGCAGATGAAAGAGAGGACAAAGGGCTACGTGAAGAGAGAGAAGAGGACAGATAAAGAAAGAGAAAAGGAGGAGGGGGGTGAAGGAGAGAGCATCTGTAGGCGGTCTTGGCTTTGCCCAAAGGCCTTGGCTTCTCTGCTCATCCTCCTCCTCCTCCTCCTCCTCTCTCCTTCACACATCCTCTCTCTCTCTCTCCTTCCCCGACTCAACCTCATCCACCTCTCCGCTCAATCATCTTTATCTCTCCATCCACCCACTGTTTTCTCAAACACTCTTATTTCAGAACAAAATTTAACTGGAATGCATTCAATTACATTTGAAGCGGTGAAGCGGTGGTTTCCCAAATCAAAGACATGCCAATAAAAAAACCTTTAAAAAAATCAGCTGAAGGTGTTTTCCAATAAAAAGGATGATGACACACGTGCTATTTCCATAAAACTTAGTGCTTCTTGCTATTTTCATAAACAAGGGGAAACCCTAAAGTTTGTAAAGTGCAATTAATCCAGCTTCAATTTGTGGAAAATGAAACGATTCACGCCTTAATAATGGGAAAATCTACATCTATTTCATGAGACAGGTTGAAATTATCTAGATATTTAAAGGAGTGCAATATGTGAAAACAGCTTTATTGTGTAAAACATCGCTCAACAAACACGTTTTTTTCGCGAGTCTTGATGTGCAAGGCAATTTTGGTGATTCTTCAGGCATGTTCAGGCCCCCCAAAAAATGTGCTCAAAGAGTCAGAAAGAATGACAGAAATGGAGAAAGAACATGTCCTTGCATTCCAAGAGGGTCCAGGCTCCGAGGTCGGTGCTTGGCGCCCTACAGACCAGAGAGCACTCACAACAAGCAGACAGTGTATTACATTATTGAATTATGTACCCAAAGAAGTATGATCATTCGTCCTAAAAAAGTTCAGATACATAAACATAACAAATCATTTCATTATCTTAATATGAAACATTAGTCGGGTTCTGCCATTTCTCCTTCTAAACATATTAGTTGTTGCAGAGTAAGTTGTGAATGATCATAATTTCCAGGGTGAGTGACTACACCCCTGGCTTTAAAAGTGGATTTAAAAAAATGTGAGGCATGACAAAATATTAAGGCAGCAGAAAATATATTTTCGCTGCGCCACCAAAACAATGTTTTCCCAGTTTTTGCTTCATCAACAGGTCCCTAAAAAAGCTTTTAAATGCAACAATTTCAAAAGCTGTCACAAGAGGTATTAAGATTATTTGAATCCAGCTCTAATAAAGACAAAATTAAGAAACACACATGCACAAATATTCCTCTTCAGGTTTGAAATATCTACTGTATCAGCTCATATTTTAAGAGGCCAACTCTGCCTCTTCAGTCTCTCTCTTTCTTTCTCTCTTTTTTCGTCCAGCAGAGTCAGCAGAGTATCTTTTTCCAAAAACTCCCACTCAGTGAACCCACTCTGTTTCTATAAGTAGGAAAGAGAGAGTGAAGAGAGTGAGAGAGGAGAGCTGCTTATTGTCTGTGATCTGACTAACAGTCATAGTGGTGGAGTGTCAACTCGACATAATGCAAAAACCACACACACGCACACACATCATCCACGCGGAGACGTGCAGAGATAAAGGAAGAAATGGATTATTAACGAGAACAAATGAAAGTAAATGAGTTTGTTGAGTTCTAATAAGTTTTCGGGGAATTCCCCATCCAAGTCTTTAAACTGAAATGAAACTTTTATTGTAGTGAAGGTGAAGATGGTTGAAGAACTAACGCTTTATGTTACAATAATGCTCCAACGAAGATGAACTAAAAAGTTGAAATGATCTTTTCAAAGTGAGGATTGTGATGTCATAGAGTGCTTGCATGCTGATTTGTTCACGCCTTTTGATGTAATTATAAACTACATAATCATGTGTTATTATCCATGTGTAAGGGCTGCAGACTTTATGCACATGGACATGCAGCGTCAACTAATGCGGATAAACACATTTTTATTTTTTTGACACAAATGACATTCAAGACACAAGGTCACAGTCTCTCCATGCTCACTGCAAACCGCCCCCCGCTGTGCATGCAGAGTCTGAGTTTAACATGTAAGTAAGTATATGTATATGCAAAAAGCCAACAGATAAAGCCGCTTTGATGCTTTAAACGTCCGAGGCTGGGGTTTGAATACCACCTGTGGCTCTTTTTTTCTGCATGTCGTTCCCCTCTCTCTCTAACTGTATCCACTGTCCTGTCTCTAAAGAAAGAAATTAAAAGCCCCCTTACAAAGAAAAGAATTGAAGGGAAGTTTTGTTGTGTATTGGTACATGGATAAAGCAATGTAAGCGTCTGCTAAATCTCCTGTTTTGTATCACATTTGTTTCTGCATTGTCAGTATAATGCAGCCCCAGTTTGTTGGACCTCCTCCCCAAAAGCATCAACGACAACACAGAGGTGTAACAGACACGTAATGATCCATTTGTCGATGTCAGCCCCACAGGAGACATTAACGCCTGAAAAAACATACTGCACCCTAAATGAACTGTCACACACACACACACACACACACACACACACACACACACACACTCCAGGTGCTTCGTAAACTTGTGAGGAACAAGGCAAAGATAAAAAAAAAGAAAGAAAAGAAAATGAGATATTGATTTCACACAAAAAAAACAAAATGAACAAGTTTATCACTTAACACATCACTGGATGATCGCACCTCGTCAAACACACTGACAAGACTCTGACTGGATTTTCTCACTTGTGACTAATTTTTTACATATTCATGTCAACGCTTCTGAAGCTGTGTAGCATAACTGAGTTGTTGTTTTTTTTTGCTTTAACGCCGCATGTTTGGGCATGCAGAAATAGTGAGAGGCTCTGAATTCTTTGAGGACTTTAGGAGAAGTTTTAAACCCTGAAACTCCTCTTAAAAGTTCTGATTGAAAATGATGCAAAACTCCAGGCAGCACAAATGTAAAGTCTATGGAAAGACAGATAGATGCAAATAGGTGTTTAAAGATGCAAACTGGAGACTAGAGCAGCGATAACAAAGTCTGGAGAAAGTACTGGAGATCCTGGGAACCACACCCTTAAGATCACAAAAACATACCAAGACAAGGCATGTTGAATACAGGAACTGTTTCTACCAAGAATATCCAATCCAAATGACATGAGTATGCCACATTATCTTCATGTAAGCACAGTGGAAATCATTTTGTCCTGTTTAGTTTGACAGTTTATTCTTTGATACTTCTTCAACCACTGTTTCTTTATTCATCATTTGGCACTGTGTTGTTGGTTGGTTTTTTCTATTTAGCATCTAAAAGAGCATTTCATCTCCATAGAGGTTGGGTTTGGGTTGTCCATAATGTTGTGAGTGATTTAATTTTACCACTTGAGAGTCTGAAATACACACATAAGCAAAAAAAAAATACACACACACAGATTTGTGCAGCATTGTGGCACGGTAATGATAACTCTGCACATACAGTCTATTAATCAACTCTGCAGTCAGTCATTACAAAGTCGTGAACTGCAGATAGAACATGGGAGTGATACTACCCTCTCCTCCTCACCCGGGCTCTTCCTCGCTCTCACATCTTCCTCTGACACCTACATAATTACACAGTCTGTCAGTGTGTGTGTATGTGTGTGTGTGAGAGAGAGAGCTAGCATATAATGTGGGGGAGGCTTCAGATTTGAGCTGTGCATCTGTATATGACCTTTACTGCTTAGAATAGACTCACAGAGAGAACGATGACAGCAGAGAACATGAGAAACCAACAAAGCGCAGAGCAAACCGCCGATAAAGATAAAGAAGATGAAGCTCAAAATGGAGAAAAAAAGAAGGTGAGGAAAGCAAAGCACAGGGGTTTCTGCACGAGAGAGATGCATATATGGAGGAGATTTGATGTAAAACTATGAGAAAAGGTTCAAATAAAACGACTAAAATAGAAAGTGAACGAGTGAAGTGTGGTGTCCCCTCTATCCTCAGGCTGCAGCTGCCTAATAAAATGAATTATTTACTAATGGCTCTCATCTGACCTGAGCAATTAGCGCTCACAGACACACAAACACACGAAAGCACACACAGAGAAAAAAGGAGAGCGAGATGAAGATGCTGTCCCACTAATTATAGCGTGTCTCTGCAGCTGAGGTCTGCTCGGACATGTGTGTGTGTTGGTGTGTGTGTGTGTGTGTGTGGGTGAGATAGTGTGTCCGCTTATCCTTTTAAGTCAAAAATGAAAAACAGCAAACGTTCAACTGCAGAGAAGGAGGGACACACTATGAAACACAAAGTGCCAATTATTGAATGTGAAAAAAACGCTGAAAAAAAAAGAGATAAACTTTTGAATGTACACAAACATTATATTTTATATATTTTTTTGAAAGCTGTCACTTGAACAGCGATGAGACAACTGGGAACAAATGCTGTTCAAAGATTTTTGGGTCAGTGATTAAGGTCATGGTTAGGTTTAGGGTTATTATAGGTCACCAGGAAATGTAATATATGCAATATACCCAGAACTAACTAAACATAAGTGTGTGTGTGTATGTGTGTGTGTGTGTGTGTGTGTGTGTGTGTGTGTGTGTGTGTGTGTGTGTGTGTGTGTGTGTGTGTGTGTACTGAGTTTGAGTGGGGACTCATCAATCTGAGCGCTGAGAGATGATCAGCGCTCGGTAATCCTACCTGCATAGACACACGCAAACACAAAGAACACACGAGCCACTTCCTAAAGGCCGGGGTTAATCCGTGCAGCACATGATCACATTTACGTGCGCCTCTATTAATAGAATCGTATAAATCGTAAAGGGACGCAGATTTACAGATATACCTATAGAAAGACGCAGGAGACTTCTTTCTTCCTCGTGTCCAAACAGAAAATACCAAAAAAGGAAAAACCTCAACCTCCTCCTGAACTAACAACCAAACCTCCACCTCTCTGGATGTGGAGCTGATGGAGCAGCTGGCTGTGTGAGCTCCACCAAATTAGTGAGCGTAAATGATCAGGCATCAAAGCCCCAGATCTCTCTCGTCCATCAAAACCATTGAAATGCATTTAAATAGATGACTGTACCAGACTATAAAGACATGAGAATAAATCTCTATAAAACATCGGATTTTTGAGATACATTTGATTTAGAAAAGTTGGAATTTATGCTTGAATAATGACCTCTATTCTAGTTGCTTATTACCCCAAAAAGCTGTAAAATGTAGGTTAGATACTGTGTTTAAAAATCACCTTATAGTATTTTCTGTGTCTTTTTTTGGTTTTTATTGCCATATCTGGAGCACAACATAATGTTTAACCACGACGAAACTCATAGAAGAGCAAGGATGAGAGAGTTATAGTTGCAGCGATGGAGTCAGTGTCACCTCAGCAGTCGACTCTGCAGGTTCATTATCGACTCAAACGAGACAGATGGGATCTTTGGAGGGAGAGAGGAGGTGCTACTTCAGAAGAACCGATGGAGACCGAGAAAAGAGGACTGCAGATTTCTCTAGTTCTGTGTTTTACAGCATCGTAAGAGTAGCAAGTTAGGTTTTTTTTCCCCAGATAGATGAACAAATGAATAGAAAAATAGAGCATTAAGGCATATTGTTACTGTTTGGTATTTGCCTCAGTGTCTGTTTCAATTGGAAAAACTCCAATGCATGTGGACATACATTCCACAATTTACTATCCCTGTCCTCAGCCTCTTTCCTTTACATCAGAGGAATGTAAACACACACACTATATATATATATTTAAAGAAGCAGGAGTGAGGGGTCAGCGAGCGTGTCCTGTCTTCTGTCCTTAATCTTTAACTGCATTGCAGCAGAGAAAACGAGTGTACTGTAAAGTGGTTGAGTAACCAATCTGTTGCCATTTTTGTCATTTTATCGTGTTATTAGATCTTTTATCTGTAGTTCTAAAGAAACTTCTTCTATTGTGGTTAATCTTTCCAGTCAGGTCAGAGAAAAATAAAATAGAAGGATTTTAACAATGGGTCGTGAAATACTCCTCTCAAGTGTCTGATGCAGGAGGAAGTAATTGACTAATCTTGAACACGTCAAAGGTTTTCTCTTCTTCTCTAATACAGCCCGGAAGATCCACTTCTTTTTATTCCTCTTCTCTTTCGCCTTTCACCCTCTTCTTTTTAAGCTTCATTTCCAAGCAGGAAAAGCCTCTTACAACAAACCAGAGGACTAATAAGGAGCGGTTCCTGTCAGCCAATCCCCCCATAACGCCTCAGCACACACATGCATTATGGGCAAAATAAGCCCAACACACACACATGCACACACTTTGCCTTCTAAAACACTCCTGAAAAGGCTAGGAAAGGAGAGAGAGAGAGCTCAGAAGATCCCACGACCGTTCCTAAAACAGACGTCGTCTTTCCTCGTCTTCTTTGCAGAAAATGATTGATATGCATAAGCATACACAAACACAGCACCCGCCAACTGGAGCAGTGTTACTCAGAGAGGGTAGAGCAGGGATATACTAACGCCTCTGTGTCTCTAATATGTGTGTATAGAAGTACAGAAGAGAGAGAGAGAGAGAGAGAGAGAGAGAGAGAGTTAGTGAGTCAGAGTAACAGATAAATACGCCACAATTTCATGATTAACACAGGCTTAAGCTCACACCGTTTTACACAAACAAACTATATTCAACTGACAGGAAAGGGTTCACAGCCTCACAGTATCACATCCTGTTCAAATTGTATGTATTCAGCCTGTTCTCACCTTCGCCCTGGTTGGTCAGTCGTTCCACCCATTCATTTGTAAATGGTTAAAAAGATGCTACAGCATAAAAAATGTAAAAAAATAATCATCTAAATCAATGTCCATATGTTAAATATGGTGAACTTAAATTCAAAACTGAACAAGCTTAGGTTGAGAATAAGTTATTTTTGTCAACATTTTATAATTATGTTATAATCTTAACATTAGAGGCAGAAAAACAAAGAGGCAATGCAATCAGTGTTACAGGTTTTGCATTGAAGGTAGAGAAACCCCAATCCACTTTTTTTCAGTTGCAATCCGATTCCAATACAGATACCAACTCCGATAGATTTTTTTTTAAATTTAATTTTGGGCTTTTTGTGCCTTTATTGTAGAGCTAGGATAGTGGATAGAGTCGGAAATCAGGGAAAGAAGTCATTTAAGGATACCTTTCCAATAGAACAGGACAGCTGTCATTAAAAGTAACCCATGAACACCAAGATTCCTTCAAGCGTTTGTGTCGGCGTGTCGGCGTGTCCCCACCCCCCACCACCCCAAAGCTGTAAACCTAGGGTAAACACTGTTGTTGGTATTATGTGTAAGGCTACACAAAGCTGTTGTAAACCCAGCATTGCATTGCATCTTGCTGGCTTTGCATACAAACAGGAAGCAGCAACAACATAGATCAGACAAGTAATTAAAAGAATAATAACGACTATCAATTGCAGCCCTAATAACTATTTTGATTGAAAGGAAGAAATGTGTTGGCAACTCGATGACAGCTTAACTTAAAGCCAAGAAACTGAAAAGTTAAGTACAGTAGTTACAACAAGGTCCAATCCAGAAAGTCTCGACTGATTTGAAGTTGTTCTGACAGCCATGGAAAAACCACAAGGTACGTGTATTGATTTTACGTCTTTGTCAGGGACAGAAGTCCGATGTGACAGACAGTTAGGACTGGAGTTAACAAGCTGATAAAACGGCAGCTTAAAATAGCAACAGTTGACCTGTTCTGCCTTTTGAATTATCCATACATCCGTGCAGCTTACTCTTCTCCTCCTCCTCCTCCTCAGTATCATAAATATGCATATATATCTGTTCATCCGTTCTGAGGATAAGAGGGGAAATCATGTCAGTGAGCCCTGTTATTTCATCAACAATTGGTGCTCTGATCGTCAGCTAAAAAATTCATGAGTGTCTTTAAGCTGCCCAGACTCTGAGCCAAGCGTTCCACTGAATTTAACATAGAGTGTGCTACAAACCCGACTCATACACCACTTGTATAAAACATACGGGAGCAGATCTTTCTGCAGTCTGCTTCAGAGCACACAGGTAATTTCAGGTGAAAGCCCTCATTCCTTATTGATTTCATTGGCTAAATCCACTTTAGCCATGATGGGAGAGAAAAGATGGGGAGAAGCGGGAGGGTTATAACCAATGGGTAAAGAGCCTGTGTGATATATTTACTCCAATGTATTTTATCTCTTAGTCATTAGAGAAGGTTTAGCTATTTAGCCAGCCACAGTCGGGGTCATTATAATTCTTCCTAAGGGAGACATGAATGGGCGCACCAAATTTAATAACAGTCATTTTAGTGGCTGCTGAGGCATAAAATAAAAAAACATTTGACCTGCAGTTGGCTTCAGGGAAATGTAAGGTTCACTACCTAAGTCATAAAGATTCAGCCTCTGCGGGCACAACGAACAACCATGTGAAACATCCACATTCTTACATAAACATAAAAGTCATTGTGGGGTAATGGGGTAATGGGGAAAGGGAGGGGGGGGGGGGGGGGGGGAGGTACAGGTCAGGAGTATTTCCCCTGGAAACCATGAACGCCTCAAATGTTCAAATCTAGCATACATGTAAAGGATATTTCACTAGATAATTATACAACTTGGACCTACTTGTGGTTCTATATTCTTGGTCACAAAAAAGTTTGATTTCACCTCAGTCACAGGGGTTCATGCTCTGTGAAACATGAAAGTCAGAGTGATATTTACTGGCAATCCAACTGAAACTTGTTGGGACTTTTCCCTTAAAAATCAAAACAAGCAAGAACCAACAAAACACTTTCAGGGGAACTTACTCAGAAGGCCATGGCTAATCTAAACGAGTAGAAGTTAGGATCATTGAATAAATGGAAACTTTACCTTGCTGCTAGAGACTTAGATAAAAGTCAGAGGATGGTCAAAGACATTTAGATTTACCCTCTAGGTACAATCAATGTCTTCTTGGGAATCCATACAAATCATGTTTAAAGTGGTGAAAGTTCAAAAGTCAGAAAATGAGGTTCATGAATATCTGTTAAATATAAAGTATATCTTTCCAGTTTATTGAACAATTGTTAAGTTTGATTCTAAGCCCAAAAACTGACCAATAAGGGAACTAAAACTGCCTTATCAAAAGCTTCATCACTAGAGTGGCTAAAAATAGAACGTCAAGTAAGCTAACAAGGAAGTGCTGACTAATTACCAAATTTGGTTGCTTTCGAAAATGTGCTGTGAGAGATGTAAGTGCTGCATTTAAAAGTGACCTCTTGTCCTTGGTGTACACTCAGCAGTTTATTGAAATGCTTGAGTCCATACAGTAATTCTCTCAGTTCTGTCACATGGCTGATTCGAAACACAAGCTGATCGCTCTGAAACCAAGACGTTACAAAGAGACACAAGTGGTTGACGTGTTTATTGCTAATTCAGCTGTCGCCGTTCTTAGCAATTAAATATGTTGAATGTTGTCCCCCTGTTGGGTGTAACGATTTTTTTTCCTGTCAAACTTAATTTCCCTGGGGAAGCGGATACTGTTTTACTGCGTTGCTTTGACGATCACTTTGAGCAGCAGCATGGCATTACTGAGGTTTCTACCTCTCTAGTATGTCTTTCCTTTAGGCAGCTGACCTGTGTGCACTGTTTATTTAAAAACCTCTGTAGATAATTCCACCAGTGGTAAAATGAACTAAGGACAACAAAGAAATCCTAACCTAAATGCTTAGCTAACGTCGTAAGTGGTAGCTCAGCTCTCAGCCCCTCTGGAAATGTTGTGTCTTTTGTGGAGTCTTTTCCAGTTCAAATCACTGAAACTGTTTGTTTCAGAGAGGTCTCAAAGGTCTCTCCACTGGTGGTATGAATGAACTAAGGACAACAATAGAAATCCAACTAGTAAGTGGTAGCTCAGCTCTCAGCCCCTCTGGACATTCTGCGTCAACTATAGAGTACAAACACAACCTTTTAATGGAGAAGAACTTTAAATCTTGTTTTCTTACCAGTTTTAGTCATCTGAAACTTTAAAATTAGTAAAAAATGACCATCTCACCAACAGTACCTTAAACTCCTCATTCCTCACTGTCTTAGACATCACACAAGTTAACGGGCTTGTTTTATTTTTAGAACCAAGTGAACTTTTAATGCTCGATCTAATGTATCACTTCCCCTCGGGTATTACAGTAATGTGCCTTATGATGTGTCAGCACCGATCTGTCACTACTGTCCTGTTATACTGTCATTTGCTCTTCCGCTTTATTTGCGCTGCTCCCTTTTCATAAAGCTCATTGAGTCGTGACTCACCTTTGACTTTGTCTCAATGTTCCCCCCCTTCCTCTTTCCTCTCTTTTTATCTCCCCCTCTGTTCTCCCTCTCCCCTCTGTGTTTTGTCCAAATGAAGGCTGAAAAGAGATTTTTATATTCTGGCGGCAGCAGATGATGAAAAGCCTTTGATCAGTGTTTACCCCTGCAGGTGGTGCGCAGCAGGAGCAACATGAGATACATCTAAATCTGTTTCATGTTTTCCCCTCTCTGCTTGTATTTCATGCGTTGTCCAGTCTTTCTTTCCAGCCCATAATATATCGGACTGTGGTATGACACGCACTTATTGTGATCTGCTGTTTGTGAAGTGGGCTGTAAATATTGGAAGGATAATGTTACGACATCCTGTCCTGTGGCAGCGTGTTTCTGCACAATTTCCCATGAAGGCGGTGGTGAAATCTCACCGCATGAGAAGCCAAGGAATGAAATAAAGAGTTTCTTTCTTTCTTTTTTTTCCCCTCTTGGGCAAACAGGCCATGTTGGCATTTCTACCACCAGAGTAAGGGGTTAAGATCTGGTGTTTAGGTTGACAGTTGGAGGCTTTAATGAAGGTTCAGGTAGTCATGAAAGACCCTTCTCCATCCTGCTATCCAATGATGTTTGATTCTGCAGGGCACAGATATCAGATTCTTGACATGGCCGGAGTTCAGAGAAGAAGCCAGGTGTGGTGTTTGACAGTGGGACCATGAAACCAAAGAGCAAACACACAAACTACCAGAGAAAGTAAAAGAAAGCTCAGCAAGCCTTAAAGAAGATCCAGATTTCACTCGACTGGTTTCGGAAATCACAGGAGCGAAATAATGGATTATAAGTGTTTGTATTTATTATTCAGCATCACTTAGAGTCTTACAGAAACAACCAGAGGCAAAGTTGGCTAATAGTTTTGTTCTTACATTAAAACACAAAACTGATTTATTGGCCATGGCTTTTCTGAATCCTGTTTTTTTAAATGATATCAGAGCTCGGCAATAACTCCATTTATAATAGTCAAATTTGAAAATGTGAGAGACCCCACAGATGACGACAGATAACCACTGATTTGATTGTTAATATTTACATGGTTATGGTTTGGTTACATCAGTTTTGTTCCTGAAGAACATCCTTTGGTTAGAAACGTTGCCCTTAATAAAGTTGCTCAGTGGGAGCTGAAAAGCGTGCTTTGCCTGGATGTGCACACATTTTTACAACAGTTTTGTTCCCATAGTCTGTTGGTGGGAGTATTGATATGTCCACAACAGCACACCACTGCTTCACCAACAACCAGAGTCCTGACTCTTAAAACTGGAACTCTCAAAAAGTTCCTCATGGCAAAATGTGATTTCTGAGTTAACAAACAAGGCGGACGACGAGCAGAATTTGCGTTCCTTTTTGGACAACTTTTAACTGAAAAGAAAAAGTTAAACTATGGCTAAACACATGGAGATGTCATGAACCTTGGCTGTACATGTTAAGTGAGAGCTGGAGGTGAGTAAAACTTGATTAGCTTTAGTTATTGTGCTTCTTTCTTCAGTCAGCTCGCTTCCCAACAATTGTACACGTTCTCTGATCACAGCTGCTTAAGTATGAGATATCGGGGCTGTTTGATTTCATATAAAGTAGACAATAAAGTATATTTTATTCAACTCTAAATATCTGAAGCCTTCACACTCTGCTCTTCTTTTCTCTCTCAAAACAATAAAACCATTAGAGAATACTCACTAAGGATAAGAGTCCATTAGCGGTAGCACTGCCATTAACTGCCCCATTCAAACAGTAAAGCTACAGTACACACCACTTGGCGGAAACCTCACCGTGTATCATCTCTCAACATTGTTTCCAGACCTGAATAACATTAAATATTTCATATGTTTATCTTTGCACAACGACGGGTCAGTAGTGACACTCTCAAGAGGATATTGCAGTCAGGTTTTTCTATCCTGTGGACGCCTCAGTGTTGTCTTTAGGTACATTAGGACTTCAGAAAGAGTGTTTAGTGATGATGGATTGTTAGACTGTTTGTGAAGATGCACTACTGTCCAGGTTCATCTTTTCTTATGAGCTCCTGAGCTGAAGATTACAATCTATGTTCACAGCTGGATAGTTGCACAAATGAGCTGCTGACCGACCGAGTGTCACTGATCAGCAGGAAGGGCTCCCGAAAAAACAACTTGGTAGTGACTCACTCGCAGATTGAGTGTCCGGCCGCTCTACTGACTGGCTAATTGGAGGGATGTCTTACAGATTAACTAGCGTGCTGACTAACTGGTTGGCATGAAAGACAAAACACACAGACGCACAGCGCGACTGTGTTTCTGACTGAGGAAGGGCTGCTGTCATGCAGGCAGATGGGTGAGACGTCTAAGAATAGATAAAAAGAGGGACGGTATTCTGGGAACACACACACATAACAAAGTGTGACGAGTGTCTGGCTGATTAAGTAACACGTGCCTTACGTTGCCATAAACACATAATACCACACAGAAAAAGTGCGCTCACACACACACACACACACACACACACGTCTTTGATGTTGGACGGCATCATTTCTCAGCTCTTTCATATTGCCACATATGGTAATTCACTTCATGGCACTGGCTACTTCAAAGCTATGTAAACTAACTGTCTTACAAACCATCTCCTCTGACCAGCTAATGCCATTTCCTCCACATGGCTGAGTCCGTGAAGAGGAAAATTCACAGATTATCCACAGCTGTATCCATTAAGGTCAAAGAGGAACAAAACACAAAGACATGTAACCGTCCATATGATTTTTATGTACTGGAAAGCGGAGAAATATCAACATTGCATTAATCCAGTGCTAACATGCTATTTACATACTTAAAACAAAACCAAAACCAACTCCCATTGTAGTCCAGAATCCAGTCTAGTCTCTCAAATGGTAAACGTCAAAAGTCTCTTAATACGTCGGCGGGAAGGAAACAATGGCTGCACTTAGAAGAGCGATGTTCTCTTTCTAAATGAAATTAATCCAACTGGGGGTTTTCCAACGAAGCTGTTTACAGTGCATGATGATCCGCGAGTTAATGACTGGAAAAGGCCACAGAGCAGAGGGTGGCATGGGCGGGAAATGTTCCTCCAGTCATGCCCAGTTAGTATGCGGTCTTCTTTATCAAAAGAGCAGATTTCATCACACTTCTACACCCAATCCCATTTCAATACGTTTACTTAATATTTGTTTATTAAGGCTGTAGGCGTTAACAAAGTTAATCCTGACGCAATGAAGGTCAGACATTTTTTGCATTCATTATTTTTTAATCGCATTTAGCTTCTTCCTGCAACCAGAGTGATGGAAATAAACGACCCGGGGCGCCTTTGAATGGCTCAGTTCACAATAAAAAAACTTGATGAGTCAGTAGTATCACATTCACCTAATGACATCAAACATTTCACTTTGTTTTTACCGTTTCCTTGAGCTGTTTTCATTAACTTTTCAATCTGTAGCGAGTATCGTCTTCACTGGTTAAATGATTCTATCTGATCTACCAGAAGTTGCTCATGTTCTTTCAAAATAAAAGCAGGTTTTCATCCGAACAGCAAGTGACCGTAGCGTCTTCCTGCAGCCACAGTTTCATCCAGACAGAAAGTAAATCAAAACAAGCAAGACGGGACAAAATGCAGAATAAAAGCAGAACGAACCTGTTTTGAAATGCAGAATAATGGAACGCCAAACATGCGGTTAAAATGTGATAAAAAAAGAGGCCCAAAACTATTTCAACTTAGCAATTAAACAGCGTTTAAAAGTACACAGTTTGACATCCCGAGTAGTCATCATTTCCAGAGCTTTTCCGAGAAAGATAGGGTGAGATATGAAATGCAGCGCTGCATTTTGGTAATACAAAGTAACACCCCTGTGTTATAAACCAATGGCAATCTGCTAGCTTGAAATTGTTCACAGACTTTTCCTCGTACTGGATGTCTTGGGATAGCTGTATCAATTTCCTTAATGTAACTCTCTGCAACAAAGTGAACACTCAAACGTCTCCCAAAATATTGAACTATTCCTTTGAAGACGGGCAACATCATTAAACGCATAACCTATTCCGAGGTGTAGTTTACGACTCACATTCAAACACCTCCAACAGCTGTTACAACAGCTTTAAGAGCAGCCCGACAAACGCTGCTTCTTCAAGATGCTTCTGATGACAAAAACAAATGTTTTCACAGAGATTTAAAGTGCTGATGTTGGCTCACCTACAAAGTCCACAATACAGACAGAACTAAGTCAAGTGATCACCGCCCCCCGTGTCAAATATCAACATTTTTATCTTGTTTAAACATGAACATGTGACTTGATTTCTTAAAAGCTTTTAACTGGGGGACTTCAGTGACGATCGATCAGCATCACATGTACTCCAGAGTCCATAAATTCATCGAGGTTTCCTCTGACACATTCAGGGGTAACTCACAAATCAGACTCACAAAGAACTCCTGAAAAATTGGAGAGAAAACACGCTGCAGCACTTCCCATGATGAACAATCATCCCGGAAACCTCACTTAAGCAAGAGATAGTTCCCCTCCTCTGGGAAAACACCAGAAGAAGAGAAAGAGACTCTGCAAATGATGATACAGTGACGCTGAAAAAACAGGCCTTCCCTGGATAGTCCCCTCACTGCATGTGGTGTCAAAAACACTAATGCATCTTCAGAAATATGGAAAATAATCTAACAAATAATTATCCTCCATCAAATGGAATTTAATGGGATTATACTGTACCATCCCTCCCTAAAAAGTCAGATTAATTAACTTACTAAAGGGCCACATAATTCATGTTTTATGTGTTCACATGATGCTCGTGTAATCTGATTGGGACGTTCATTAGAGTTCATTTTTTATTTATTATTTGTCAAATTCAGAGAAGGAAAAAAAAAAACACATTTGTGGGATATTTTTGACGGGAGTGAAATTTAACGGTTAAAGCAAATATTCACTTCCATGCAGACTTTTTGAACGCTTTACTTGGATTTTAGAAGCTTGAACTGCTGCGTCACTTTTCAGATAAATAAAACCCAAACAGACAAAAACAAGTCGATGACACGGGTCAACGTGATTGATTTGACCCACAAATGTCTAATATTTCTGGCGCTAAGGTCGACACAGATAGATGGAAAGATAGAAGCCACACATTGAAAGTGACATTTGACAATAAAAACAAAAATGTTGTGCGTGCGCGTGTGTGTGCGTGTGTGTGTGTGTGTGTGTGTGTGTGTGTGCATGTTTGGTCTCTGGCCAGATTTCACTATCAACAGCAGCTGCCAGTCACACCAGGGTGTCAAGCTGCTGCTGCCATTCACACACACACTTTGTCCACACATACAAGTAAAAACACACACACACACACACACACACACACACACACACACACACACACACACACACACATTAGTACACACACACACACACACACACAAATCAATACTGTTTCTAACCCCCTTCCCATGCTCCAACACAACAGGGCTGCAACACACCAATCACAAAGAGATACAAACACACATTGTTGTTTTTGCAGCTTTGTTTTGATCCCTCACTGACATGCCCTGTGTGTGTGTGTATGTATGTGTGTGTGTATGTATGTGTGTGTGTGTCTGTGTGTGTGTGTATGATGGTTACCATAATGTGGCTAACCAGGACAAGTCACAACATGTGTAGCCTGTATGTTAGAATCTAATGTAACCCCCCCCCCCCCCTCCCCCCTCCTCGTCTTCTGGTTTTGGTCCTGTGTCTGTGTTCATACTAACCTTTACATTTAATTCAGCATGAAGCTAAAACAGACAAATTCTCCTGAATATTTTGGAGCCCACAACACAGTGAGCATCACAGACATGTCCTCCCCTGACACGGAGCAGTCTACATCCTGCCCCAGCATCCTCCCCGGTCCCCTACTCACCGATACGAGGTCTGCTTTCTGAACGCCAGTCCCCTTAATTTCTCCTCCAGAGTCTCCTGCTCCATGTCGGGCAGGCTGGTGAACGTGTCGCTGCAGCAGCCCACGGAAGCCTCCTCCGAGCCGGCTCCGGACTCCGAGTCCCCGCCGTCGGCTCCCAAGGTGGCCAGACGCCCGCTGAAACCCCCCGCAGCCGGGCTAGGTCGGTCCCTGGTTTGGGGGTCCATGCTGGTCGGTTTCTCGGTGTTATCGCCCCGCGCTGGACCCCCCCTCTCCTACCCGGCTTGTGAGGAGGGGGCACCGGTGTCGGGGAGAGGAACTGGAGGGGGGTCTATGAAGGATGGGGGGAGGAGGGGGGGATGACGAGCCGTTAACGTTTGTTGGCGGTTTGACCCTCAGGATGTCTCACCGTTGACCGCCAGGTACGGCAGCACGCGCAGCCGCCTGGACAACAGATCGAACTGCACTCACGAGCCCCCTAACCAACTGAGCGCGAGGTGACAACGTCTGACAGGAAGTTGAGTATCTAACTTCAAAATAAAAGCATATCGCTTTAGATGAGAGAAACTTTTTTTTTTTTTTTTGTTAGGGACAGTGCATATTAATGTTCATTTTGTTCTTTTTTTTGTTTGTTTGTTTTTTGTTTGCTTTTCTTAATAGCTCGATTGGAGTATATTTTTTTTGTATTGTCTGTTTAGTTTATTTTATTGGATTTTGCATTTGTTAATGGTGAAGAATGGGGGTAGGACTTGACAAGCCTGGGCTTCTTCCTATCCCTTTTCGAACGAGTCAAATGTTTATTATACTGAAATTGGCTTCTTCTTTTTTTTTTAATACAGATTTTTATTTTTTCCCATTTGTTCATTCATTTTCATCTATTTTTTAATCGTTCGAAATAAAGAAGAAATAAAGAAGAAAGAAATAATGAACAGCTGTAACAATTACAGCTGTAAAAATGTCAGATTATAGCAGAAGTGCAAGTTTCCATCTGTTGTCCCAAGGCAGGTAACAGAGAAAGACAAATTACAAATAAAATACAAATACAAATACACATGTGACACAAGACAATAATAGAGGTTAAAGGTTAAAGGTTAAAGACTTGTGGTTTTCTTTTAGCCACTGTTTGAGGCGTGTTTTGAAGGTTGCATATGTCTCTGATTGTGAGTGGGAGAATATTCCAATATTTAGTTCCTTTCACTGACAGAACAGTTTGTCTGAATGTTGTGTGTCTGTATGGGGCCTCACAGTCTCCTCGGGCTGTGGCCCCTGGTATCGATCCCACTGGCAGACAGTCCTTCAAAGGAGGAGGAGCAAGTCCGTGCATTTACCTTTACACTTTACATTTGAGTGTAAATAGAAAGCAGGGTGGGATTTTTGGTTTTTAAAAATGCGACAGGACATCAGTGAAGAGATAAGAGGTACAACTTTGACTACAGGAACCCCAAAATTGACACAAAATTAAAGTTTCTCACGGGAGCTTTAACATTTCCTTAAAATTCCTCATTTTAGGAACATCCATTTCTTTTTTTGGCTACTCCCATTATGACTAAATTATGCAATATGCAAAGAAGGAAACAAGCTCAATTATATAACTTGTATTGTTATGTCCAGTTGCAATTTAAACTTTAGCCAGTAAGCTGTTAGGCCTATAGACATGCACCGATGCAATTTATTTCACTCCATTTTCCTGTGATAACCTGTGAGATCTTTACTTGTTTATGACATTAACTCAATATTTAAATCCCTGGTTTTCCTTTCAATCAAGTTCATTAGTCAAGATCTTGAGAAAACAACTGAAATTTACTCTGTAAAACAGCACTTTAAATGGTGCTTCCTAATTAAAGCTACAGATATGAATCATATTTATACTTTTCCAATATTTTGCAGCTCCCAATAAAGGTTCACAACCATTAAAAACCATAAAACATATTATGTTTCGTTCAAAGAGGCTTTTATTTTCAAATAATCGACCGGAAGTCGTGTATTTGAATCTTTGTGACTTGACACATGTTTTAAAAAGCTGCGAAACCGCGAGCTGCTGCGAGGGCGGGGACAGTAAACACTACAACTAGCTGCATCCATCCATCCATCCATCCGGGTCTGTCCGACCGTCCATCCATCTGGCCCATGGGACGAGCAGCGTGCATTGTGGGATATTCCCTCTCCTCCTCCTCTCCTCTTTCTGCAGCATCATCAGTCAGAAAGTAGGGCAGAGGGTGAGCGCACACGCACGCACACACGCACCCGCTCTCACGCTCTCACACTAATCACACACAAACACACACACAGGGTCCATATGCTGTGTTCATGCCTCTTTGTCTGCGTGTCAAATCTGCCACCATGAGCATCACGTCTCCTTTATGTTTACTGAGTATGAATGTGTTGTGCTGTAGTTCCAGACATCAGATGTGTCATCATGACCATCTCTGCTCTCTGACATCAGGTTTGTATTCACAGTTGACCAGAGCTGAACCCTCCGTCCTCCCTGGACTTTGATTTCTGCAAGAGAGCATCTGTCCTTCGTCTCTGCGATTACAAACCGTGAATAATTTCATTAAACAAAGCACATACACAGTGCTGGGAGAACAATTGAGAACCTTTATTCAAGCACCAATTCCAGTTACAAATGATCAGGTAAAAGCATATTATGAAGTACATAATGTAGGCCTACTTAAATATCTTGAAATAAACATCAGACTAAAATATTAGCAGGTGTAAAGGTCTAATTCTTAGTCAAACATACCTCATTAAATTTATCATAAGACATTCACATGATAATGAATAGCTGTAATGATGGATGAGCCGTGTTCCTAGAAACCAGGACTGTTGTGAAGCAGTGGGACTGCGTATTGTCTCGGGACCATTAGAGCGATTTGCAGTACTCATGATGAGGTGGTGCTGCCGGTCTATTTTAGGATCCTTTTCACGATGGAGGAGATAGAAGCTCCTCTGTAGGCCGCCGTGTTTACCATGAGGCGCCTTCCTGCTCGAAGAGAATTTGGTCTTAACTTAGTTTAAAGGTTCACAAAACACTGAAGCTGTGTTAGGGCATGTGAAGTTCCTGAGAAAGGTTCTGTATATATTTGATCTTTAAGAATATTACATTTATTTGCATTTTCCTTTTTATTCTACTATTAACAGATTTCTCTCTCAAAAGGAACCAACAAGTCAGGCATGCTAGCAGCTCGGGAGAAGTTTACAGTGTCACAGTATTAGTGGCTAAATTCATTATGTAAAGGAGTTTGTAACAAACACTTAATCCTTTAGTTTAGCGAAAAAGAAAAACAATCTAATGAACTTTGTTGCTTTAGCTGGAGAGGGATGGTGAGACAAATGTATAGAAAATATAATATAAATCAAGTATATCTGAAAATAACTCTGTGAGTCATGACTGTCTACAATGGGTGTAACACCCGAGTCCCACTGTCTGTGATGTTTTCAGAGTTTTCAGAGTCCTATCTTCACTTTGTTTACATCGCCGGGACGGCCGGCTGACTCCTCCCCTTGCATATAAAAGTTGTTTAATTGAGGGACTAGAGAAAAGAAGAATAACATACTGTACTCACTGCTTAACTGTGTTTCTAGATCACGCTCATTTCAGGTAAATTTACATGCAGTGTGAAGATACCAGCATAATAAAGATCACTAGCATTAGCATGCTAACACAACAATGCAGCGCGAGTTGTTTTGGTTTCATGCTGGTGCTCAAGGGCGACATCTGCTGGATGAAAAAAATCACATATAAAGCCTTTAAGTCAAATAATGAAACCATGAACAAACCACACACAGTCACAGGTATGATGCTTTTACTAAGGAAAATACTTTATTTACTTGAAAGCAAAAAGAAAAGACAGAAAGCCTAAAGTCAGGATGGCTTTACAAAGAAGCAACACATAAACAAAGTCTGACTCGGAAATATAATCTCCACTGGCAACTCATTTTGGTCACAACTGGAGGAGGAAAAGCAAAAAAACAACAACAAATGTATTTCTTGTGTTTCCTTTGTAAAGACAGAAAGGAATGCATGTTCAGCTACCTCGGAGTAAAGACTGAACAACAAACAGACTGATCACGTTTATCTTTGATGAGCTAGCCACTGATCTACAAAGCTGTACAAAGTACAAAAATATTGCATTGTATAGTCTCTAAGCATGATTGGGCGCTATTTCTGCCGACAGCATGATGAATCCTTTCTTATAAAGTATATTTTATAATTACTCTTGGCTTGATAATCTACTTTAAACCATCATGCAGTAAATACCTTAACTGCATGAAAGAGAGTTTTTTGTAATTTTTACAAAAAGTGAACTGGCCTCACGTTAAACACACGTTTAAATAAAGCACAGACATTCAAACCCCTTACATGTGATGCATTTGAAATGGACAAGTTACACCTTTAAAGCCATGATATCTAATTCACAAATTACAACCACCAGAGAGTAAGGACTAAATATGAATTAAACACATCTGGCGTTAATAATTCATCAACACAGCTCCCAGAATAGCCTCCTTATGAAATATGGATTAGTTTCCCCAGACACGTTTAGACTTCCTTATTTATTCACAACTTATATTTACAAAAATAGATACTTTTTTTTTTTTTTTTATCATTTCTGGGAAAAGAAATGTTTTTGGCAAATGCTGAGAGAAAGCAGATAAAGACTCTTTTAGCTAACAGTACAAATGTGTTTAAGGCAAAAAAGTGTTTCACGTTCAAAGTCAGTGCAGGGTGTTGTTTTTTTTTTAACAATTTAAAAAGACAAAGTTTGACCTATGGGGGAGGGGAGGGGGGGGGGTTACCTGCTTTCTAGACAGGAAATAGAAGAGAAGATTGCAGATTGAAAAAACGAGAAACGAGCAAGCTAGGCTCGATCTAAAGTAATAAAATTAGTCTCCTAGCATATCTTAAGTTTGTGAAATAAAAGTAAATATTTGTAAGTTAAGAACTTTTAGAGATGTGGATATTTGATATTACTTTTAGAAAGAGCCACATAAGCTTGTTTGACCAAGATGCTACCTGTAGCTTCAACAGATAGCTATGACTAAGATGTTTCACACTCTCGTCTCATTTCTCTTAAGCTTTACAAAAAGAAAAAGTCAAACTTCTGTAAGAAAAGATTAATATTATTGGGTGAATTATAGGTCGTTTATGTGTATTATGAAAAAAACAGTTTAATGAAATGCTTTTAAGAATAAACCAAAACTTTAGCCAAACACTGAGATTGAAATATTTTAGCTTGCCTGCAGATTTCCATCATAGTGACAGAGCTAAAGAAATATGACTGAAGTAAAGCTAGCAGGGTGTAAAATTTGTCGGGGGGGGGGGGGGAGTCAATAGTTTACAGTTGGAAAACAAAAATATTCATAATTTCAGTCAGAATCCATTAACAGGAAATCACAAATTTGGGGATAAACAACCCAAATATGGTCATGATTCAATAATCCGTTTTCGTTTGTGAAGATACAAAAACAAATGAAAATTCTGAATTTTTTTCAGAAACTAGCGCGGGATCACCAAGCTAAGCCCTCACATGTACAATATATATAAAAGAGTAGGATAACATAAAAAATACATTATGAACATAAAAGAATATCAAAACAGGCACTTTCTCATCACTGGAATGAAATAAAAAGATTCAACAGTTAAAGAAATACAAACTAAAAAAAGAGCAATATTTTTTATGCAAAATAAAAAAAACAGGTTTCTATAAATACAAAAGGTTCAAAGGTTCTCGTCAGTGTCCTGTAAAAAGCCCCACGTTATATTTTAATTTACTTTCCATTGGAGTAAATGCAACGCTACATTTTTTTACAGCGTGTTATGATTTCATCTTTTTTTTTTTGCAGTGTTTTAAGCCGCATCAATCAGGGGGTGACAGATACAACCGGGAAGTTGACTCGTAAAAACTATTCAGTGCAACTTTACTTCAGAAATGAGGCAAACCAGTGCCTCTTAGTTCATACTATTAATATTATTATTTATTATTATTACAGTGTATCTGATGTAGAAAAAGAAAAGACCTTAAACGATCAGCAGTGGGAACTACTGTATGAGGTTTACTCCAGGACACTGAACCATGCTCCAGAGAGGAGGGGGGTCATCACAGGGTTTAGGGTGGGGGGGGGGGGGGGGCTTGTTTACATGAACCTCAGGAGGTCTCGTTGACCGTTCGCTCCAGCTCTATCACTTTACTGCTGCTCTCGTTCGCCCGCTGATCCAGAGACCTGAAACACCAAGACATCACCGCGTCAGATCGTGTGAATGAAAGGTGTTCAATGGACAGTGTTTGTTTTTGGAGTTTGATGGAGAGGGGTCGGTTCAGTTCTGTGTTGTTATGGATACGACTAGACTGTTCATCCAGGCTCTTAAATATCTTAACTTTAGTCAAACTGTGGTGCATCAAA